>NC_042495.1:22298372-22315671 GCF_005508785.2 Acyrthosiphon pisum
AAACTAAATACTAAATTACTAAGTTATAGCATAAGCCAAAAATATTATCTTCATTAAGCAACTTGAAAATTAAAAATATATTATAATATATACATTATATAGGTATGTAAGCTTCTTTTTATTTTTTATTTCATATGATTTTTTGTCTAACTTTAATGAATTTTTCAATAAAATTTTAACATATTTATACTTCAATTTTGATATATTATCATTCGGTTTTTTTGGGGACTTTTTTTTCCGATTACCAAATAACTCTATAGATTAACCTTATTATTTACTGGAACGATTAAATTTTCAAACTTATGCCAAATCCACCAGAAATCAAGAAAGTTTCTTAATCAATAATGCTTCTAAAACATACTTAAAATCATCACCTACGAATATACTGATGTCTATAGGAAACACTATATGGATATTAATTTTAGTTAATAATTAATTATGGCAGTAAAATTATAAGCCTCATAATATTTTTTTTGTTATAAAATTGAATGTGAATTTTATATTATTCGTACCTAATTCTATTGTATTTGTGTCACTCCATGATTTTATATATATAGTGTTTTGTAAATCGAGTTTTTTCCGTCAACAAAGAAAATATTATAAAACACCCTTATTATAATATTATAATAATAATAAAAACACCTTTTTATTGGTTCATAGTCGAAGATGTTGAACTTAAATATTTATTGTAATTATTAATATTATTTTCCGACTGATTGATGAAGACACTATAGATTTTTGAGCTGTAATAATTGCTTTTAATAGAAAGTTATAATAATATTTAAAATATTATAAAATATACATTTATTTATTTTTTAATAAAATTAATAGGTACACAATAATAATATGTCAATTCTCAATAATATATTTAAGTCCTGATTTAGATAAATTCCCAGTTAAATAGACTAGTGAATAACTGCTCTGCAAGTAGACCAAAAAATCAACCGCTATAATACTAGGTCCGATATATGCTAAACTTTTAATTTTTTAAATACATCACAACCAGTGGCCCATCCAGAATTTGTTTTCGGGGGGTTGCTGCACACTTATATATAATGAATGTGGGGTTTTTGGTGTTTCGATCGTAATTCATAGGCAAATCATTAGATCATAGAAATCGGATGAGCAAAAATTGACAAAATATTGCAATAGGCGCGCGTTAACTCCGCCATGAGAACCTTTTTTTGTGTAAACTCCGCCAGTGAAAAAAAATCAAATATGTAAAAGTATACACAACATAAAGTTAATATAATATACAAAAAAATAACAAAAAACCATGATTTTATAATAATAATAAATTATCCTTATTAAAAATGTATATGTCAAAAAATATAAAAAACTTACATAAAATCATACAAATTACAATGGTAAGTATTACGTTCGTAATTAATGATAGACAATTGTAATATGTGATAACTAATAACTAATAATCAAAAAAGATGTAAAAATATTAAATTATTATGACATTATGTTATATCTAATGTTTATAATATTTTGAACTGTGAACTAAATTATGAAATACAATTTATTGTGTACATAATATGCAAACTATTAAGTCTAATATAAATCCATTATTATTACTATTTTGTATTAATAGCTTTCTCTAACACAATCATTTTTTTTTCATTTTGAATTTTTGAGTTTCCTTAGTAGAGAAATATCATTTAGTTTTACATAAGGAAGGCCTTAATACTGGTGGAGTTTAAGTACCTACATTAGACCTTTTCATTACCGTGTATCTAACCGGTATTCTGGCGAAGTTTAAAATCGCCCATGTTTTATACCTCCTACAGTAGGTATTGTAACTTAAAAGGTGAAATGGATTCCAATGCATATTTCAATGGGTGATTGTAATTAATAAAAACATACCTACCTAATAACAAAAATTATTTATACTATCAAAAATTCATAACTTCGACTAATAAAATCACAGAGGTATACCTAAAGGCTAAAATGTAATAATGATTGGATTTTTAATTCTGAAATTAATAAATAAAATGTTTATCATTAATTTATGTTTATTTTTTAAAAACCTAATTACAATAGTTCGATACACATATTATATTGTATTATGATGCGAAGATTACATTGAAGTGTTGTCAATGGGTGACATAATATTCACTCAAATCGCCGAAGTACAAAAAAAACTTAAGCATTATTTATAATAATATGCTTATTATACCCTAAATTATTATCTAATATATAAAAATCTCTTGTCACAATGTTTGTTACCAAACTCCTCTGAAACGACTGGAACATAATTGTAATTCGTATTATGCAGCCTAAAAGATTCACAGTTTAAATTGTTAATGTATTGAAACAAATGATGCGATCACTATTAGTATAATATCATACCATCAACCACAATAAATATGTAAAATCATAAGAATCCGCCCTCTTATCATATTATAATAGATCAAGTCAACAAACACAGAAAAAATTTAGTTAAAAAGTTGAAGTTAATTAGTTTTAAGTCCATTGACATGAAAAACAAAATGTTTTATTGTTTTATACATGGCTACAGTTAAATTTTATATTATATTACCATTTATTTTTTTCTTACATAGTGTGTACAAATAACTGCTGCATGTATAACAATAATCTACAACACATTAGTCATATATTTCTAAATTTTAGAATACGCATAGACTATCGATACGACAAATATGAAAAGCATGATGGTATAGTTCATTAAGATTTTAAATAGGCACCTACTTTTATTTTTTATAATAAAATTTGAAAATAAAGTTCTCTTAAATTAGCCATTGACAAAATAATTTTATTCACAAACACAGTGTGTAGGTATACTTTTTTTTGGTTAAATAAACTAAATAATCACTTTCTGATGGGTGGTGGGGGGAAAAATAGGTAAAATAAGTACACAAATTAAAGGAAATAGGTACCTATCAGAATATACCTAGTTGAAAAGTTGCATCAATTATGTGCAATGTCGATAGTTGAAGAATTTTAATAACAGCCACTGAAGCTTTTTGGTAATTGCATAATGTTTTTTCAAAGAAGTTTGTCTCTCCTCGTAGCAAATGGGAACGGGTTTGACAACCTGTAAAACAATAATTTACATATTTAATTCAATTTGGTAATTAATATTACTATGATCAATTTTTATCAGTTTTTACTATAAGCATAAGCTAAAACATATACAATTGAACATTAAATACATTTTTAAATACAAAATAATTTCCAAATTGTTGATGAATTTAGATGAACTTTAAATGCTCATGAAAAATAGTGGCTATGTATCTCTTATATTTGTGAACAGATATTATAGAAACTATAACAGGATGCCCGTATTACATTTTCAAATTCTTTGACACTTTTTCTTGACAATAATATTAAAAACAAAACTAATCGATAATATAAAAATGTATTATCCCCATAACGAGCTCAAAAAGAGTGAAAATGTTTTAAAAATTGTATAGAAAATGCTAATAGGAACATTCGGACGAACAAATCATGTATCTACACCTAGGTATTTTATTAGTTACACCAAAAATAACAATATCGGTTTTTGTCAAAAATATAATCTTTTTGTTTTTCCCGACTCATTTTAAAACAACTGGGAACATTCAATCTTTACCTGTTTAACGCATCCAACTAGATGCACTTTCCCTTCAGAAAAGATACCAATGTCCAAACTAGTTATGTGTTTCTTTGCAATATAAATATGTTGAAGCCCGCCGCGTTATTAAAATTGGATTCTTGCTCAGCAAAATTGTATTACCTAAAAATTAAAACTTTGTTAAAAATATGTCAGTGTAGTATTCGTCTTCTATCTTTGGACAACGAGCAACGCGCAAATGTGAGTACAGTAGGTCCAGTCTAGTAACGTTAGTCTTAATATAATATTAGAGTGATATGACATAATGTTATAATCAAACTTAAAGGCCAAAATATTTAAAATTAGATATAATACTATGTGCCCGTGAACAGGTGGGTGTGTTAGTTAATAGCACAGTAAAAAAGATTTGAAATAAAAACCTGTCAACAATATTCTCACCTTTAAGTTTCATAATTCTCTCCAATATTGTATGGCTTCATATGAGTCGGTAGAATTATCTCCAAGAAAGTCAACGTCTGAAAATTTGTCAATGCATTTGCTCCACTTCGCAGTTCCGTGTATGTGGTACATCATATATTTCAGTTTTGAAAAAACATTATAAGTATTATAATCCCCTGTGTGAACAAAAAACGATAAACTATTAAGTGACTTTTGGTCTTGGCAAACGTTTGAAATCGGATACTTGAGTGATATACTTACATGAGTGTGTGTGAATTAGACATTTTCGGGTATCTAAGGCTTTTCTGGGTGAATTAAAATCATGGCCTCCAAATCGTTTATTCGTCTGTTCATTTGCTTCTAACTCATCGTTGGAGAAACAACATTTTCTGAAAATGTCAAGTTTTAACAAATATATAAATACCAAATTTATGAATTATGTTAAATGATTTTACCTCTTAGTTGCGATTTACTAGTCGTGCGCAGAGTAGGTAGTACCAATATTCCTGTGAATCACCAACATTTGTTTTACTTCTCTATCCCAGACAAGTGGTTTGGATTATGTTTTGAGACAGCCTCTGACCGTGTTTACTAATTTACTGAACTTTGTTTACCACTAATAATTGTGAAATGATTACCTACCGCAGATTCCACGTCAGGTAGAAATTATTGGGGCAATCATTTAATTCGAACATTCTTAGCCATTATTTCCTTCTATTTCATTGATTTTTTGGAAATCTATATTTGTGAACAAATTAGCAAATTAGACTGACTCCATATTATTAAGAAATATAATCACTACAACTAGAAAATAATACTTACAAATGAAAATGTACGTAATTTGGCGAAGCGACACTTTGGATGTTTTACTGAAAAGAATACACTTATCCATTCAAAAATGTCTAAAAAAAAAAACACAGAAATATGCAATTAAAATCTTAAATAAGTCAATAAAATGGAAAATGTTGGTTAATTTTCGTATTATGCAGCCTAAAAGATTCACAGTTTAAATTGTTAATGTATTGAAACAAATGATGCGATCACTATTAGCATAATATCATACCATCAACCACAATAAATATGTAAAATCATAAGAATCCGCCCTCTAATCATATTATTATAATAGATCAAGTCAACAAACACAGAAAAAATTAAGTTAAAAAGTTGAAGTTAATTAGTTTTAAGTCCATTGACATGAAAAACAAAATGTTTAATTGTTTTATACATGGCTACAGTTAAATTTTATATTATATTACCATTTATTTTTTTCTTACATAGTGTGTACAAATAACTGCTGCATGTATAACAATAATCTACAACACATAACTACATTAGTCATATATTTCTAAATTTTAGAATACGCATAGACTATCGATACGACAAATATGAAAAGCATGATGGTATAGTTCATTAAGATTTTAAATAGGCACCTACTTTTATTTTTTATAATAAAATTTGAAAATAAAGTTCTCTTAAATTAGTCATTGACAAAATAATTTTATTTACAAACACAGTGTGTAGGTATAGTTTTCTTTGGTTAAATAAACTAAATAATCACTTTCTGATGGGTGGTGGGGGGAAAAATAGGTAAAATAAGTACACAAATTAAAGGAAATAGGTACCTATCAGAATATACCTAGTTGAAAAGTCTTCATCAATTATGTGCAATGTCGATAGTTGAAGAATTTTAATAACAGCCACTGAAGCTTTTTGGTAATTGCATAATGTTTTTTCAAAGAAGTTTGTCTCTGCTCGTTGCAAATGGGAACGGGTTTGACAACCTGTAAAACAATAATTTACATATTTAATTCAATTTGGTAATTAATATTACTATGATCAATTTTTATCAGTTTTTACTATAAGCATAAGCTAAAACATATACAATTGAACATTTAATACATTTTTAAATACAAAATAATTTCCAAATTGTTGATGAGTTTAGATGAACTTTAAATGCTCATGAAAAATGGTGGCTATGTATCTCTTATATTTGTGAACAGATATTATAGAAACTATAACAGGATGCCCGTATTACATTTTCAAATTCTTTGACACTTTTTCTTGACAATAATATTAAAAACAAAACTAATCGATTATATAAAAATGTATTATCCCCATAACGAGCTCAAAAAGAGTGAAATTGTTTTAAAAATTGTATAGAAAATGCTAATAGGAACATTCGGACGAACAAATCATGTATCTACACCTAGGTATTTTATTAGTTACACCAAAAATAACAATATCGGTTATTGTCAAAAATATAATCTTTTTGTTTTTCCCGACTCATTTGAAAACAACTGGGAACATTCAATCTTTACCTGTTTAACGCATCCAACTAGATGCACTTTCCCTTCAGAAAAGATACCAATGTCCAAACTAGTTATGTGTTTCTTTGCAATATAAATATGTTGAAGCCCGCAGCGTTAATAAAATTGGATTCTTGCTCAGCAAAATTGTATTACCTAAAAATTAAAACTTTGTTAAAAATATATCAGTGTAGCATTTGTCTTCTATCTTTGGACAACGAGCAACGCGCAAATGTGAGTACAGTAGATCCAGTCATGTAACGTTAGTCTTAATATATTAGAGTGATATGACATAATGTTATAATCAAACTTAAAGGCCAAAATATTTACAATTAGATATAATACTAAGTGCCCGTGAACAGGTGGGTGTGTTAGTTAATAGCACAGTAAAAAAGATTTGAAATAAAAACCTATCAACAATATTCTGACCTTTAAGTTTCATAATTCTCTCCAATGTTGTATGGCTTCATCTGAGTCGGTAGAATTATCTCCAAGAAAGTCAACGTCTGAAAATTTGTCAATGCATTGGCTCCACTTCGCAGTTCCGTGTATGTGGTACATCATATATTTCAGTTTTGAAAAACATTATAATTATAATCCCCTGTGTGAACTAAAAACGATAAACTATTAAGTGACTTTTGGTCTTGGCAAACGTTTAAAATCGTACACTTGAGTGATATACTTACATGAGTGTGTGTGAATCAGACATTTTTGGGTATCTAAGGCTTTTCTGGGTGAATTAAAATCATGGCCTCCAAATCGTTTATTCGTCTGTTCAGTTACTTCTAACTCATCGTTGGAGAAACAACATTTTCTGAAAATGTCAAGCGTTAACAAATATATAAATACCAAATTTATGAATTATGTTAAATGATGTTACCTCTTAGATGCGATTTTCTAGTCGTGCGCAGAGTAGGTAGTACCAATATTCCTGTGAATCACTAACTTTTTTTTACCTCTCTATCCCAGACAAGTGGTTTGGATTATGTTTTGAGTCAGCCTCTGACCGTGTTTACTAATTTACTGAGCTTTGCTTACCATTACTAATTGTGAAATGATTACCTACCGCAGATTCTATGTCAGTTAGAAATTATTGGGGGCAATCATTTAATTTGAACATTCTTAGCCATTATTTACTTTTATTTCATTGATTTTTTGGAAATCTATATTTGTGAACAAATTAGCAAATTAGACTGACTCCATATTATTAAGAAATATAATCACTACAACTAGCAAATAATATTTACAAATGAAAATGTACGTAATTTGGCGAGGCGACACTTTGGATGTTTTACTGAAACGAATACTCTTATCCA
This sequence comes from Acyrthosiphon pisum, assembly GCF_005508785.2. Lineage (NCBI taxonomy): Eukaryota > Metazoa > Arthropoda > Insecta > Hemiptera > Aphididae > Acyrthosiphon > Acyrthosiphon pisum. The sequence continues at coordinate 22,306,013 of NC_042495.1, forward strand.
TGGTGATTTTATATTGAACAGAACTCTGTACGACTCTTCTGTAGTCTGTATTTTTTTGTTGGAATTTCAAATAATCGCGATTCGTGAGCGATTCAAATTTAAAGTCGGCATACGAAAAAATAATAATATCATGTTGTTATTTATTTGATAACAATTATTACTATTTCGTGCATGATAAAATAATTATAAATAATAATATAAATAATAATTTCATCATGATTTCGTGTACATAGGTAGTGATAAGACAGAATCGTGGGCATTAAATTTTCGAAATATCGTGAACGATGCAGCTCCACAATATAAGACGTATCACGGACATTTTATTGTCTCCGTCTTATATAGAAATTAATGTAAGATGAGCAGATCACATTTAGCATTGTTAGTTGTTCCCTTCAATACTGTTTTACATTTTTACTGTCAGTCTATAAAAATGATTTAAAAATGATATTATATCCCACACAGCAAAATTATATTTTTAAATAATTTTAAAAATATTTTTTTGGAAATATGTTTTGTTTTCAAAATGTTTTTAAATGATCATAATATTTTTTGAAAATATTCTGGAAATATTTTTTGTCGCCTAATTAGGATCATCAAAATATAACTAGGATATTTTGAAGATATTGTATTTATATTTTTAAAATATGTATACATTTATTTTGAAAATATTTTCATTTAAGTTTTTTAAAGATATAAAATTTAGGTTCTATTTTTTTTTTTTTTTATATAATAAATGACATTTTTCAGTTGGATATAATATATTATATGAATAAGAAAACAAAAATGCATATTTTGTTGTTTTATAACCCACAATACACATGTTACCAGTCATAATATATTATTATTATGTATTATAATTGTAGCTAGATTGACCTATTCCTGCAGATTCGAATTAAAATCAAAAAAACATAAATTTAAAAATATAATAGTCAAACTTATATTAGTATTAATGATTTATTAAAAAATTTAACATAATTTTTACAAAGTTATTACTTATAACTTATAGCTTAGTTATTAACCATAAAATATTTAAAAAAAAAAAAAAAAATACATTCTGCTTTGATTTTTAAATGTATTAAATATTATTATATTATTTAACTGCTTGGATTAATTTGTTGTTTTTTTTGTTCACGAAATTTGGCATTTGCTAAAAATGTTTTTAAAGGTCCAACAATTTCCATATCTGTACAACTTTTATGTTTTGGAATGTTCCTTATAGTATCTGAAATTATTAAATATGTTTTCAAAAATATTAATAGTATTTCAAGGTGATACAAATTGACTTGAGTTAGAAATTAATAATTACCAAATATCAATGAACATGAACGAAGTACAGAAAATATTAGTTTTTTTTTCTGGCCGACATAAGAATACAATGAGAGTAAATTATTATGAAAAAGTTTTGCCATAATGTGTCTTGTCATATCAGATATTTTAGGCTGTTCTAATCTGGAAAGATAATTAATCTGAAAAATAAAAAAATTAATTAATAATATGATTTTTTTTAAAATAACAAAATATGTTAAAAAAATTAATCGATTATTTTTTCAATAATAAATGATATACTTTACATTGGTAAAAATAAAAGAATAAGAAAGCTACCTAGCCAATTATAAATGTATATTTAATACAATTTAAATAAAAAGACAAATACTATAAATAGTACACATGCTACAGTGTACATATTATAACCTATACACTGGTTAAAATATTGAATGTCAGTAGATTATATTACTCATTAACATGATGTTTAGTAATAATAATTACCTAATTAAAGTTTAATGTTATAAATTAATTTAAGGAAGCTATAGTTTAGGTCCCTAAGTATTATTTATTGTAGATCAGGACCAGGATAAATTTTGAATAACTTCTATAGGTAATATTATTGCATTAACGGTTTTATTTTTTTTTTTTTTACTAGGGGATTGTTCTCGCTAAATTAGAGATGCCACTATAGTGACGACAACTGTATTAGGTAGGAATTATAGGGTTAATTACATGTATGATATCTGTTATTATAAATTATTTAAGTTACTATTTAAATTGCTTATAACATATGGACCATTTAATATGTTTTGCGATAAGACACAGAACAATGTAATAAAGCTCCCCGTAGTACTAGATTGTAGTAAACCCTAGCAGCAAACTGTTGTACAGACTACAGTTTATATGGTTATTGTTTCAAAAATATCACACGAGGAGCACTCATTAGTTCTTCATTCTATGATAATGCAATTATGAGAGGGTCCATTTATTTCATAGTTTTGCAACCAGTATCTACAATTGTGCTGTTTACTCACCATTTTGAGCCTGAAAGTGTTTTCCAATAATTTGTCTTCAAAAATATTCAAATCTTCCACTGTTTTCATTGGAAAATTGTATAAATGTTCACTAGTCACAGAAAAGTGGTTTTCATCATTAATTTTATTTGTATAATTATTATTCATTATGGCATTTTCAATTCTGTCTATTTTTATTCCGTAGTCTCTTAATTCATACTTCAAATTTGTAACTGCTCGAAGTAGTACAGTTAATTTTTCTAAAAAAAAAAAATGCAATAAGTAAATAATAATATATAATAATTTACTACTAAGTATTAAAATGATTTACCATCTGTTGATTTTTCTAAATGTCTTTTATTAGAAGCATTAGCAGAACCTATATTAATTAAAATATACATTATATAATATTTGAGAAGAAACTTTTTGTTTATTACAAATATTATAAATTATTTACTGAAAATTATTACCTGGTGAACTTCCTAATGAATTAAAATCTATACGCCTTTTACTAGTATTTGTTGAATATGTGTTATCATCAATAACTTTCCAATTCCCTGCAGATGGGGAATTCATTATTATTGAGTTAGAATCAATGAGTTTAGAGGTACCTATAATTCAAATATAAAAAGTTATATTGAGATATACAGAATAGTAATCATAACAAGTTAATTTTCTAATTTACCAGGTGACAAATTTACTGCAGAGTTCAAGTCTAAGCGCCTTTTAGTGGTATTTGTTGAATATGTGTTATCACCAACCACTTTTATTTTCCCTGCAAACGGGGAATTCATTATTGAGTTAGAATCATTGAGTTTAGAAGTGCCTATAATTCAAATATAATAAGTTCTATTAAAATATACCTACATAAAATTTATCATTATTTAGTTAATTTTAAAATTTTACCAGGTGATGAATTTATTACAGAGTTGAAGTCTAAACGCCTTTTAGTGGTATTTGTTGAATATATATTTTTCTGAATAAATTTACTATTCTTTGATGGTGAACTTAAACTTGCTACTTCTGAGTTTATATCAATAGATTGTTTTGGAACATATGTAATATCTTTATCAGAGTCATCTTCTACATCACTACTACTATCTACAATTTTAATTTAATTAATTACTATTAAATTGTATTACAAATTGTAAACAAGGCTTAAGTTACCTTTTACAGGATTATTTGTAAAAACAGGAGGGCTTGGAAGTTTTGAAGTATAGACTTTTTTTTTCTGACTTAAATGCTTGCTTTTATTTTGAAACTTTATTGTTTTTTCAGAACTTGATAAGATTTTTCGTTGTCTTGTTTTTCTGGTTTTGATGTCATCATTGGGGGAAGACAGTTCAGATGTTCCTTCTGCACGTCTAGCCTTAATTTGAGCTTCATGTAAAGTACCTAATTTGTTTTTTTTATAAATTAATGTTATTTGGTTTAATAATAATATTTTATTTTAAAATTATTTTAAAAATAGTATAGGTACCGATGTCTGTAGATAATAATCTTGCTTTAAAATAGTCATACTCTAGACCATTTGGGTTGTAACGATGTTCAATAGCTTTCTTATAATTTTTTAAGTTTTTGTTTGGCCAAGCACATGTATTATTTTTGAACCAAAAACTTGGTACACATTCTACTGCATTTTCATCATCAAAGCTCACAACAGACCAGATTATATTATATTACAAAATAATCTGTAAAAAAAAAATGTTGTTGTTGTTGAAATTATCAATACAATATATTCTGATCCCAAAAATTATTACACAATTATATTTAAATAGTATATTAATAGAAAAGTATTATCATTATATTTTTAATTACCTAATACTAATGAATTGCATCATAAATAAATTTAAAACTAGTATTTAAATTTGAAGAGTAAGTAATTTTTGCATTTTAAAACTATTCCATTAAAAAGTAGTTGAATTTTTATTTACATTTATATACATATTCTATTTTTGAATTAAAAATCAACAATTATGTGAATGTATTAAAGGCACAGCTATTTTTGTGCCATCCTTCAATTCTACAAGCATTACTTTTTTTTTAATTTCTTCAAGAAAAATAACTGTAATTTGACTTGACAAACAATCCACTTTATATATATTAAATATAGAGGAATCAATAGGCTGTTCATAATAAGGATTTTTAGATAAAAACTCATGTCCAACTAGGGCTATTTTATTTGTGTTATCAACTTCAACTATATTTTTTACTTGAAAAATGTTATGATTTTTAGTTAACAAAAAACTGTCAGCAATATTGATTGTTTTTATAGTAAAATTTTTTAAATATATAGTTTTATATTGAGATCCTGTTAAATGTTCTAAAATCGGTCCTTCTGTATGTTCATTTTTACATAAAGGGAAGTTAGTTTCAGTTTTCTTATCTATGACAGAATTCATCTTTTCATGATAGCGTTTAATAATCTGCTGAAGTGGTAACTCATGTTTTCTTAGCATTTTCTTTAAAGTCTTCATATAATTTTTGAAAGGAAATGCACTTATATTGTCTAGGGGGCCATAATTCTTATAATCATCAGTTATGTGAATAAGAGCATGAACATTGTGGGACACAAAGTGCTTACCATATATGAGTTCAAAATGCTGTACAAAATATTTTAATAGTTCCTGTGCATAATCTATGTACATACCCATGTCATTACTTAATAATATAGTTATCGCAATATTTAACGCCATGAAATGTTTATAACAATCATTGCTTAAATAATTTTTAAATATTATTTGACCTGTATAAACTAATATCTGTCGAAATTCAGTGGCTTTAAATCTAGATAGTTCATTTAAACCTCTGTGTTTTCGAGAAAACTCACAAGGTATATATTGTGCTAAAGAGGAGAGTGATATTGAAAGTTGTTTAGTAACCGAACTTGGCAATCGTACATTTAAAGGTCCTTTATCGATCCACAAATGAATCAATTTTTTCATCACACCTAAGCATGTTAAATGCATATAATCTAATGAAAACTTGGCTACTATATCAATATTTGGTAGAATAGATAAATCTGAAATGGCACTGCCTACATGATGTTCATCATGTTCTCTAGTAATATAATCATTATGAGTACGCTTTACTAAATTATTTTGTGTAAATGGAAAACATGTTCGATTTTGGAGGTATTCACCTTCTTCTCTACAACGAGTACATGAGTCAAAACCTGTATGACCTTTTATTTTTAAAATAAATGATTTTGCTGGCGCATCCAAACAAAAACCATCAATTTCAACTTTAATAATAGTCCCATCAATATTAACACCATTTAATAACACATTTTTAGCTTCCAATATAAACTGTTCAAGATAATCGTTCGAATTTTTAGGCTTTTCGTGGCCCCAATATATACCAATAGGAAATACAGCATTATCTAATGGACGAATGTATCCCAGAATAGGCCATAATTGACTTGAACTACTTTTTGTAATAGGTAGACCGTCAATGCCAATGACTATTTTAACCACATCTGTGTTATTGATGGGATTTAAAGTAAAATGTCTCTTAATAGCTGGAATCAACCCAAAATGATGGTAAACACCAGGTTCGATTATAGTAAGGCATGCTGTTTCATTAATATTTCTAGTTTTCAACACACTTCTAGAATCTTTAGGAAGCTCAGTAAATCCCGGAAATTGTCTTAAAATTAGCAATAATGCATTAAGAGCATTGCGTGGAATATTAAACTCAACAGCCCAACTAGCTAATTTCTTTCTAATTTCATCACATAAATCCAATGGATGATTTGTAACATTAGAAAAATTACTTGCAAGGAAAGTAGAAATATCTTTTACCATTGTACATTGATCTACATCATCTACATGATTACTCCTAGAGTCATAAGAACTAATATCCGGAATACTATCCAATGATAACTGATTTGGGTGAAATTGTAATTCTTCATTAACTTTATTAGTGGGCAAGTATTTTAATTGATCATGATTGTCAAAATTATCAAAATTGTAAGAATCAAGTTCTTCCATTATTTTCCTTTGTTTAGTTCTAGTGCTCGTCATTATGGAAAATAAAATAGGTAGCAAATATTTTCCAACAATAATTGACTATTTTTTTTTTTTATAATTTATTACACCTATAAACCAAAAAACATACTTTATTATGAATTATATAATTAGGTTTAATATTATTATTAATATTGGGTCTGTGTAAGTTCTATAATATGAAAACTAAAGAAAAAGATAAGAAAACATGAGTTGGGTATCAGAAATTCTTTATAGTAATATAGACGGTATATAATATAATAAACTTCCTAAAAATATTGTTTGTCTATATAAAAATATCTGATATCTAATTAATGATCACGTTAATAATAATATTCATTATTACAGAATATTGGACATAATTATTATAATATACCTACATTAAAAATATTAATCTGTAAATCGTTTAGCTATAAAATATATTATAGGTACCTAGGTACATTTTTTTTAAAATACCTTAAAAATATGAGGTAATGCCTATATTAGATTTATAACTATACAGTAATAGATTATATTTTATTGTAACAAAGAGCTTAATAAGGAATATCAATTGTTTATTCGCCGAGACAGCTCCTATAAATTAGGCTGTAACGACACCCAGTAAGACAGATGTTACCCAAAGAGAATGATTTTTACAACAATTTAAATTGCGCTAGGTGTGCAACAAATATATTGAAAAATAAGAAAATTAACAAATACTGAGTGGCCTGAAATACTTATATGTAGGTACTAAGAAGGATAAAAAAATCATAATTACGTCGTGCTAACATAAGTATACAAGAATGTCAACCACGCGGGTATTACGCCTTGTCCAACGTAAATCCAGTGTGCGGTGAAAACAAAAGCGCTTGTATATTTCACCGCACTATTGGAACAGCATGGTCAGAATAGAATTTACACGCACTCGTCGGATTTACGTTGGAAACGGCGTGAATACAATATAAAAATAATAGATAATGAAACAAAACCTGTCGGTACTCACGGTCGGGACGTAGGCACTAGGCGTTCACTCCACAATTGGTATTAATTATTAATACCACGGCAATACGGATGCCGTTTGGTATTATATACTTTTAGTATCCGCAAGCAACGGCAACAAAATACTTCGGTCGTACAGTCGAACGGCTAGGTTAAACGAAATCACTCATAACTCATAGCCAACGGTCAACGGCCAACGGATACGTGACTAAATCGAGAATCACGGCAGTGGCGCAGTGCGGGCGTGCGGCACAGAGCGGAACTATAAGTACGGAACGTTCCGTTCCGGAGACAACACGCCAACAACCAAAACAGGATTACCAACGAATTTTTCATAAATTCCCTATATTGTATATCAATAACTCCCTGTATTTTTTTGCTAGCTAGTATAACTAATTAGTTAATACTTAATAGGTCTATGGGTATAACTTTAAAACTTTAGAGTTAAATAATTATATACAAATCCCATAGTAAATACACCTCACACGGCTCGCGGTGACGCGGTTTCCTCAATCAACCGCGGGTGGATGAGGGCTGCCTACCTGATATTTGATTACTATTATTGGCGATCACGGTCTTAGAAGATATCTTCTATGACCGTGTTGGCGATTGAAAGCTTATCAATTAACAGGCCGGCGGGGGGTGGATCTGTAACGGGGAACATGTAAAGTAACATATAAATGATACACAGCGTCCCCGTCACATCTTATCAATTTCAATCGCCAATTCTATTCTGTGATAATATACTATTCGCATAATATTGTATAATGCAAGTTGGATATATATATATATATAATATATCCACCTTGGTATAATGTATAATCACAACAAGTCTCACTGGCAGTGCCTGGCAGGGTGGCTACAAATTAAAATATAGTATGATTTCTTAGATCATATTATACTATGGATGGAGCCATGTACTGATATTTGAAGCACCATATATAAGCGACGAGTAACTGGTTGAGAGTAAATTTGCTATCTGCATCACAGTGTGCATGCTTGGGTATACTCGTCACATATTTATGCTAATAACGCTGCATTCTCCCTGGGAATTCATGAGTCATAACAAGTGATACAAGTGATAAATATGTAACAAGTATTCTGGCTTATGCGCAGATAACGCATTTCAACCAGCGACTCGTATAATATGTGCTTCAAATTGTTTACATAGGCGAGACAGGACCGTATTTAGAAATAATGCGCCCTGGGGCACTTATGAATTTCCGCCCCCCTTTTTGGTGTCATGGGGGGGGGGGTGAATGTCCAGTGTTAAAAATAAAAATTATAAATACCTATTTCAAATTATAAAACATTACATGTATTTTAATTTTTAAATAAAGGAACAAATTCAGTTTAATTACCTAGCGTTTTTATGATTTTTTTTTTTAAACACGTATTTAAATGAGTTAAGAACAACGGTATAAAAAAAATGTTCAAATCATTGTTTTGGAAGTAATATCCTTCTAAAACTTGCGATTTTCTGTTTTCGCGTAAGCGCACAACGTTACGGTTTACAGCCATGCATCTCGCCTTTAATAGAATTTAATAACACCCATTATTAATATGAATTTTTATTAACAATTAAACATATTACACATTTATTATTAATAATTATATTATTATAATGAAGGTAATACGTTTAGACGAATAGTAGGTATAATATACATTTAATCATAACATATTATGCATAATTTTATTTATTTAACGCTGCAATAAAAAAAACTTAACAAACTTAACTTATAATATATTAAAACCCTATTTATATATTATATATTTTATATTAAAAAACTTATATTATAACCAATAAATTTAAATATTTTTTCTCCTTGCCTAGAAAATATTTCTAAAATAGATTACTTAAAATATATCCTGTGAAATTATGAAAAAATATTTTTAAAATAAATTAGTTAGAATATTTCCTTGTTTATGACGAGAAAATATTTTGTAAATATAATCATCACCGAAATGCTGTCTGGGATTACATATTATTATTATTATAATCACGGTCTATCACGGTCTAAGACACGGTTAAAGATATACAGGTTAGCTATCGCTGGCCCGCCACTCGGTCAGATTGTGTTACCATTCAGTAGTTCATATTTTCACCACACGCGTAAGGCGCTAGTAGTAAGTAGGGTCATATTTTACTATTGGTAATATTAGTACATCGTAGTATCGGTACATTTCTAGTTGCTACATAATAGAATATTAGAATTTATATGATCATACATTTAATATAACTTATAATTAAAAAATATATTTATTCCAATATTAATATTACTCGGGGATGGTACTGGAGAAAATAAAAAATATTCAATCATCTTCAAAACATTTTAAATAATCCTTAGGCCCAGCTAATAATTACATAAGTTATTATTAATATTTTGTTTATGAT
>NC_042495.1:22316081-22333692 GCF_005508785.2 Acyrthosiphon pisum
TTAAGATCTATAAATAATTTACAATTTTAAAATACTCATAGCTTGCTTTGAAATTTAAATAAAATAAAAAGCCCACGAGGTTGTCTAGATAATAATCTTACCTTTTAATTTTATAAGAGGTCAATTCACTCTAATTTTCAAACTAACGGAGCTACATGTGTTCTGCCGAGCGTAATATTTGCTATGTTATGCACTTGTAAGACGAAGACAACACATGTGGGTATCACATTCTCTTAATAATAATAAGCAGTTATATAAGCAGTTATAAAACATCTTTTAAGCAGAGACCAATTTAGCAATTTTCTTCTTCTCTCTGCTATTTTTTTTTTCTTTTCGATTGTCTTGTACAGCAAAGTGTCGCATTCGCATGAATGTCGCATGATTAAATAATTAGTTAAAATAGATGAAACAACTTGGCTTTTGTGTTCATTACAAGGGAATACTGGACCATTATAATTTATAAAAAGAATTAAGTAAATTCAGTGTTGTGAAATATTTGAGTAAAAGTATTCAAATATTTTTTTAATAATTTAATAAATATTTGAAAACATTTTAAATACTATTTCATTGTATTGAATACTACTTACTAATTATAACTATAATTTACTAGGTAGTTGATATTAAAAAAATGCTGTAAACTTTGTCTCAAATACGATTTAAAAGTAATACTTAAATGAATTACAAAAAAGATTTTGTTAGTAATTTTACGTATTTGAATACTATTTTTTAAGATATTTTACAACACTTTTATTTTAAGTAATATTGCAACGACAAGTTCAAAATTACATACCTGAATAAAGAAAAGCAGTATAATGCACCAGAAAAGTGAAAACTTTAAACTTTAAATAAGGCCGTGATTTAAACTTTACTGTTGTCCGTTATAACTTAAATACTTGATGTAATAAATTAAATTATCACTATTATAGTCTATAATCTATAACCCTACATGCCACTAGCGCTCTTAAAATGTGGTGAAAATGTATACTAAACCCGTATCGCGTACTGACCGCAGCTGCAAATGCTATTTAGATAGACGATAGCTAACCTGTATATCTTTAACCGTGGTCTAAGATATAAAATAAAAGATAATATATCTAGCACGAACTACTACATAGGACTGGACACTGTATAAAATAAGGTGGCTGCAAAGTTGTACGGTGGTCGTACGTTCGCTATGTAGCTGCTCTCTGGTGGCATTTTTTTATACTGTGCTGTTGTAAATTATTTTATGTGATAAGTCGTGACTAGTCACTAGTGATAACTGAAAAACGATCAAAAATACAAAAATTCAAATCAACGACAAACTTTTTATATTCACTATTATTTCTAAATAAATGAATGCGTATTACTAGTTACTATGTTGCTACCAATTTGGAAAGTTTTTTTTTTTGCGTGATTTCTAACTTGCTTTTGATTAGACATACTTGAGTATTGTCTCATTCTCATGGTAATATAATAAGTAATTATAAATTACATATTTAATTACATATTCATAAATTTTTCATATTTCATAAGTCTATATGTATATAAATATTATGTTTATAAAAGTAAAATTCGAAATGTAGTAAATCTAGTACGTCACTAGATAGCATCACAGTCGCAAACGTACATACCCGTACAACTTTGTGACCGGTGTCCCACCCTCCCCCTGCCCGGAGTGTCCAGTCCTATGTAGTAGTTCGTGATATCTAGTCTAGTCAATCGATAACGTGATAGTGTGATAGTATGATTGTAATACAACAATTGATAAAAGGTGAACATGGTACTGCGTATCACAGAATTGTACGTCTATTGATCATTATAGTATGGCTGCCATTCTGTTATCATAATTACGTTATCACTTATTGATGGTACAAACATTTTGATTTTATAATTGTATGGTACGGACGAGTGTAGTTATTAATTTTTAATTTGTTGTTTAAACTTTTAAAGTTTTAAATATGCCAACTGTTTGTGCAGTTTATGGTTGTACGAATAAAACAACCAATAAAAGTGTATCATTTTTTCGTTTTCCAAAAAAAAAAAAAAGTGCAGCAACAGATCTTCAAAAACTACAGGAGGACCAACGAAATATGTGGCTGAAATCCCTTCACAGAGTTGATTTAAAGAATAAGCAGGTTGATGCTATGCGTATATGTTCTTCTCATTTTAAAAGTGGTAAGGATTTGTATAATTTAACAGTTAAATGTGTTTTAGTATTTTGTATGTACCTATTTTTGTAATACTTGTTCTTTAGGTAAACCAGCTTGCTATACCAATAACAAACATCCTGATTGGTGTCCATCAATTAACATGGGCTACAAGACTAATAAGGGTAATTAATCATTTTATGTTTTATAATAGGAAGTATTAGTTTTACATTTTTAATAAAAATATAATCACACCATTTGTTAGTTTACAATTAAGAGTTCAATAACAAAAAATTATCATTTATTTTTTTTAGGTTGTAAAGATTTATCTAATGAAAGTTTGATTTTATTTAAAACTTATATAGGTGCTGCAACTACACCAGATATTAAGCGATACCATAGGGCTACTAAACAAATGGCATTGACACCAACCATTTTGTTTCCAAATGACTTGGAAAATGATACTGTTGTCCAGAGGTGAAAGTATCTGAGTAAAAGTATTTGAATATAAGTATTCATATACTTTTTTATGTATTGAATACTTTATTTAAATATTTTTTTTTATTTCTGGTATTTGAGTAGTATTCAAATACTTTTTTATGGTATTGAATAGTGAATACTAATGTATTTGAAATACTTTTATTCATAATCACTTCATTTAAACTTTAATCTAATAATTATCTAATCTAATAGTATAAAAGTATTTCAAAATACTAAAATTTTAAATATTTTTTTTATACTAAAATATTATGTTTACAGCTGTGTGTTGCCGTCAGATTATTATTTTTTTTCTTATAAGTATTTTAAAAGTATTTGATTAATACTCAAATAAGTTGGATAAATAAGTATTTGAATATTACCTACTAAAATACTTTTTAAAAATATTCTTTACAGTTCTGCTGTTGTCGCTGTTCCTAATTCTAATGATGGAGAAAATATGGATGTAAGCAAGGAAACAGGGACATCAACTTCAACAACAATTACCATGGCTGATATACAGACACTAGAACAAGAAGTAATTAGGAAAGATTTTTTAATCAACAAACTTACTTCAGAAGTAAATTATTTAAATTTAAGTGAAGAGACATTTAATGGTCGTCCTAAAATGTTAGCATTTTATACTGGCCTAGAGAGTATGGATCTTTTTTTATTAATTTTAGAGGAAATTAAACCTGCACTAACTTCTAGTAACCAAAGGTTAACTGAATTTCAAAAACTATTGTTATGTCTTATGAAATTAAGGTTAAATATGCCATTTGTTTATTTAGGCTATAGGTTCAATATCACTTGTGGTTCTGCTTCAATTATTTTTTGTAAGGTTATATTTCTTTTAGAACATGCATTTAAAAAACTAATTTACTGGCCAGACAGGGAAGCATTACGTTATCTAATGCCACGTTCATTTTTTAATGCTTTTGGTAACTCAGTTGCAGTTATTATTGATTGCTTTGAAATCGGAATTGAAAAACCTAGTAATTTAAGAGCTAAAGCACAAACTTGGTCTTCCTACAAAAACAAAAATACTGTTAAGTATTTGATTGCTATTACACCTCAAGGGGTAGTATCATTTATATCTGAAGGATGGGGTGGTAGGGTAAGTGACAAACACATAACTGAAAACTCTATGTTTTTGAAAAATTTATTGCCAGGTGATGTAGTACTTGCAGATAGGGGATTCACTGTAAGTGAGAGTATAGGTTTTCATTTTGCTACGTTGAAAACACCTGCCTTTACAAGGGGTCTTCCTCAATTACACCCATGTTCTATTGAAGAAACAAGGAAAATAGCATCTGTTAGAATACATGTAGAGCGTATAATAGGACTCACTAGATCTAAGTATAAAATTCTTAATGGCCCAGTGAAAATTACAACTCTCAAACACCAAGATGACAACTCATGTTTATTAGATTCTATAGTTACAGTTTGTTGTGCTCTCATTAATATGTGCAGTTCTATTGTACCATTAGATTAAAAAATTAAAAAATGTTTATCTATAATATATGTGGGGTATTATTATTACTATTTGTATTATTATATATTATTAAATGACGCAGTGCACACTTATTAGTCAGTGAACGATCATCGAGTGAAGTGTACTGTAATGTAGGTAACTTTGAGAAATATTATTAAATGTTATAAGATTTTGATAATTGTGTTGAGGTTTATTAATCACCCTCAGCCAATTAATTCAATACAATACTGTATTTAATTCTACATATATATATTTAAAAGTAAAATCTATTTTATTTATTATTTACAGTTTGCACATTTCCATTTTTTAGTTGTAGGCTTGCGTTTGATTCCAATGCAAGTATAATGATACCACAAGTTTGCGCATCCTTCTTTAGTACACATCACCATTTTCCCTCCTGTATCATTTTTGCATGTACAGTATTGATATGGACCATTTTTACTTACCACACTTTCTTCTTGTATAGTTTTTTCAATGGATTGATTATTAGTATAAAACCGACCAAGCAATTCAGGCAGAATAATTTCATAAAAATAACATTTTGATTTGCTTGTAATTTCATTGCATATTTCATAATCAATATTAACACGTTCTATATAATAATTATTAGGTGACCATATAATAAAATCTCCATACTTAAAACCACCTAAGAGCATTTGTGTTTGTATCTGATAATGGTATTGATGTGTTCTCTTCAGTTTCCCATTTAATATACAATCAAGGTTTTCTATTTTTTTATTTTGTGTAAGACTATATGGACATTTTATTTCCAGGACACCAGTACCACAACAATCACAATTTATAATACCATCCGGACTTGCACCAATGAATGGAAAACATGGATTTATAATAAGTCCACTATTTATAACAGAAAAATGTATATGGTCGTTTTTTAATTTTTCACTATAAAAAGCTTTAGCTTCATTTTCATGTGTGGTTCCCCATACAGTGGCTTGATTTTTAAAAGTATTTTCTAATGGGTAACATATTGTCCTAAGAAGACTTATACTTGAGCTACATGTTTTTGTGAAACAGACTTCTCTAACTTTTGAAGCAGTTATACGGCCGCTTCTATAGTAAAACCATTCTTTACACTCTGCTTGTTGTCTAGTTATTAGTTCAATGTTCTCACATTCATCTTTAGTCAAAGAAAAGTCTAGTTTAGAGCCTATGATTACAAGATCTTCCTTACTAAGTAAAGCATATTCATCCTTATACATTCCCACAAAACTTTTAGGAAATAAGTCAGTTTTAAATTTTAAATTAAAGGGTGGTATAACCTTTAAAATTGCAGCATTGCTATTAACTTTCTCCAGTTTAGTTAAAAATGAATTTAAATGTTGTGTATCATTAATAGTCGTTGGAAGGTTTTTAATATAATCAGCTTTAGTTTTATATGACTTAGGATGGTTGGTGCCTATTTTTTTTGGTTGATTAAAATCAATTTCACTAATTTTTTGTGAACTTACATTTGTATTAGATGGAGCAGTCCAGTACGCAGATACATCAGTTACAGACTTTTTTGTATCATTTTTTTTTAAGAAAGCATATTGCAAATAAAAAAGCACAGCGCCAATATGCGAGCAACATTCCCCAAGCCCAGCTATACATGTACAATGTGCTGCTACGACTTCTCCAGAAAACTTTAAAACAATCCATGGTAACAATTTAGCATCATTAAGCCTTTGTGAATGTGCAACCTAAGTAATATATACACTAAAAAATTATTGAATCATGTAACCTAGCTAAAAGCAATTTGATTTAAATAAAATTAATTTACAGTTTATACAAAACATAATAAATAAGCTTTAAGCATTTACAGAAATATTTAGGTAATTTTTAAATGGATTAAAAAATATTTAAATAACTGTAAGCTCTGTATTTGAGTAGGTACTAATTCTTAGATATAAAAACATTGTAAAAGAAATTAATATTTATAAGAAATCAAAAAGCGAAAGCAATTAAAAAAAAAATCTTTACCTCTGCAACAACTAGAACAACATCATTTATAGCATACCATTTAGTGTTATAAATCCAGCCACTAGCAAAAAAATTATAAGCTTCTAAGCTTTTGAAAGCTTTAAACTCTTCAAGCGTATAAGCACTTTTAGTAAGAACTAAATAATTAAAAATATCAGGGTAAGTTACTTCTGGAACTAAATCTAAACTATTGGTCCACTGGATACATTGATCCTTCATTAAAATATAGGGATCACGTAAACCTCCAAGTACACTTATTTTTTTAATGTACCTCTCCTGAACATCTTTAGGTAAGCCTCTAGCGTGATTGCTTAGATGATATGTCATGTTTGCAAAAAAAAAAAATTAAAAACACCAATTAGTAATTAATAACCACAAAAAAAACTAGTTAATACTGAATAGAATGACAAAATAATTTATTTTGTAGTGCTAAATAGTGAATAATAATGAAACCCGGCGAATATTTGTACCATCAATTAGTGATAAGAAATATTTTGAGTTTGAACCTAACCTAAATCATAATAATCAATCGTCGATTCATGGCCACTTAGTGTAAATTTTCACATTATTCTATTTAAACAATAAATAGTTAGTACTTATCCAAGCCGATAATGTGTGACGATTCGAATTTGATTTTGTGCTACAACCGTGGATGCGCTCAGCAATTCAATGAAGCCAAAAATACTGAAGGTAGGTTGTACAGCCGAATAATCGATTCAAACTAATTGGATAATACAATAATACAATCCATTGGATAAATAGATAAAGCAATTACTAGGTATATTATTTACTTACATGCTTCATGATCCCTTCGATACTGTTATATAACATTTTTACTTTTGGTCTATACTTTATAATAGTAAAGTTGCTACTTATACATTTGATAAACAGTCGATACCTTATATCAATAGTATAAAAAATAGTACAAAATACTTAGGTGATTCCCCTGTTAATTCAATGTTATCTTCAACTGTTTAATAATTAGTCATCTAATAGTTGTTTTTTTTTTTTGTTGAATGAATAGATTCTTGTGTATATCATCCAGGTAACCCTTTTTTTCATAACGCCTACAAGGGATGGTCGTGCTGTAAAAAGGAATTTACCGATTTTACTGAATTTCTTAATATAAAGGTAAATCTTATATTTGACACGATTATCACTATACATTATTACATTAATATTAGCATGTGTTTAAATATTTTAAATGTTTAAGGGCTGCAAAAGGGATATCACAGCGGTAAAATGCTAATAGAGCCCGAAAGTCTTGATGTCATTAAAGTTGAAATAAAACTTAAAAAAGCAGAAGCAGTATCATGGGGTGTATTGGAATATCAAAAGCGTAAACTTTCAAATGGTACAAAACAAACTTTAAATTCAGAAACAAATGACAGACATTAGAAAAATTAAAATGTCTTTGTGAAAACTGTTGACTTTGGTATATTTCTTGACCCTCGTTTATTATTTAGCAATGGTAATGATTTTATAATATTATTAAATCAATAACTCTTAGTGTCATATAGGTACCCCATACGCCATAACCAATAACTTTTAATACAACAGTATAATACAATTATAATAACCCACTTATTTTGAGCTATACGCTTATATGTAGATGTCAATAATAATATATAGTTAATGATAATAATTATAAAATGTGAAAAAATTCTGAAAACTAATTATTATTAAGGAGGGGCCCCGAAAAATCCATAAATATAAATTGGGGGCCTAAAGTTTCTTTTTGCTAACTTACCCGCTAGTTGTGCCACTACACATCCAAGCAATTTTTTAAAAAAGAAATATACCAATACAGAAAGCACAAATGCATTTTTATTTTTTTTAAATTTATTCCATTATTTTTTAAATTTAATTCTTAAACTCAAGTTAAAAATGTTGTAAAAGTTAGGTAATAAGTTTTTATTTTGCTTCAATATTATTAAGATATTTATATTATATAATATGCATATTATGTATAATAGTTTTATTCTTTTAAAATATATTTTTTGGTTTTGTATATTAAGTAATTTATATATATTATATGTGTGTGCAATGGTACTAATTACTAAATAAATTATATATACTTATTATGTATAAATTATGCTTATCGTTTTTAAAGATATTTATTTTGTTTTAATTGAAAATTATATATAGTAATATAAGTATTTCCCAATTTCAACTAAATCATAGGTGTACAAACATAATAATTATCAGTAAATTATTTAGCTAAAAGTATTTAAACGAGAACAAAAATTCTAGGTACGAAATTTACCATTTCATTATAAATAAAAACATAAAATATAACTCACAAAAAATTCAATGATTTTATATTTTCAATTTCATATCTTTGAGATGATTAACTATTCTCATTTTAAGTTATATGAATAATACAAAATATACTGATAGTATACAAAGAAATTCTTAAAAACACTTCATGATTACGTAAATATAAAATATGTAATATTATACTGATATAGAAATGTAAGTCTAATAAATATTTATATATTTGCCTTCTCGCCCACCTATCTAGTACCATTATTATAGTCCATTGTCATACACAACAAATATATTAAAATAGTAAATAGAATAAATAGATCCGTATCATTAACCATCTTATTTTAAGCATATTATAGCTGATAATATCAATTAGAAATTGTGAAAAAATACAAAAACTTATTTAACTCAATTTAAAAAGTTGTAATAGTTAGCAAGTTTATATTTTGTTTCATTATTAAAAACATATTTATAGTATTATATAATATATAATAAATATATTGCACCTATGTGTGCATTTTAATATTTTATAATATACCTACACATAATGTATAATAGTGTTAATCTCTTATAAGATATATTTTGGTTTTGTTTATTAAGTAATTTATATTTATATAGATTATAAATGTGTGCATAATAATACTAAATATATTATACATTATTATTTTGCACAAATTATGATTATCGTTTCAAAAACATTTAGGAATAAGTTGAACATAGGTCATCTATATTATAAGCTATATTGTAAGTTTTTTATTTTGTTTTAATTGAAAAGTAACTTATATATATTATGTGTGTGCATATTAATATTATATATTACATGTATTTATAGGAATTATCTATAAATAATGTTTATATATTAAAATATATTTTTTGTTTGAATTATTTAAATACGCAAATATAACTTTAAAAGTCGAGTAAAAATTATTAATTGTAGTACCTATATTTGATGTTCATTTTTTTAAAATATGAAAGACATTACTCTTTATAAAAGTATGTTTCTATTAATACGCCTAATCAGTGTTGGGTAAATGACTATTAAAATGTAATGAAATTATGTTCCTCATTACTTTTTTAAATTACATTTGCGTTACCTAAAATTTCGTTACTTTACTTTACTTTTTCATTAATAAAGTAGTGCGTTACAAATAACGTTACTTTTTTATCATTGATAACAGTTATTATTTCTTTTGAACCATATTCTATTCATATGATTCAATTATTATGTATATAATTTATAATCATAGACCTAGTGATAATAGACATATTTATTGTAGGTCCTGAAACAAAATTAATTAATATACTTAATATTTTCATACATTATTTATATTATATTATGTACCTATTGAATTATTAAAATCATACTGTACCTTATTAATTAAATAATGTGGGTCTAATTAAATTAAAATTATTTAATTTAAAATTTAATGATTCAAAGATAACATAATTTAACCCAGGTACTATATCAATTTTTTCAGTAACCCTACGCAATGTTCTTGTGCTCGGTAATTGCAAAATATTTTTTTAAAAACTGATAAGCACGAGGTCCGAAAAAATAAATTGTGAGAGCTAATTGTTTAAGTTCCTTTGGGTAACGGAAACCTTGGGGTTTTCTAGTGGCCATTTTAACAAAACTTTTTACAACTAAAGACAAATTAGGTGGTAAATGTACATCACAAACTTCATAAAAATGATTTACTAACGATAAAGTGTCATTAATTTGCTTTGATAACGTTTCAACCTGTTTTTCCAAATTAGCACATCTATAACTGAGTTCACTTATTTTACCTTTTAGTTTTAATTTTCAAGGTGTGTTTAAAGTAAGCTCTTTTGTAGTTTGTGTTGATGCTGCAGGTGAACTTGGTTTATTAAGTTCATCCAAAGTTGTAGTTGATGGAGACATTACTGGTAAACATATATTCAAATATTGAATTAGCACTTAAAAATTTAGTAAATAAAAAAAAATACAGATATGAACTTACAGGTAGATGGTGAACTCAAATTTATTTGTTTGTCAACCATTGTAGAAACATCAACAGAGATAGATGTTGTTGTAATGGTTGTATGCATTACTGAAATTAAGAAAATAAAATATGAGCAAATATTACAACAATTTATTATATTGTATACCTAATATCTAGATTCTAGATTATAATGAGTTTATTTATAAAACAACATTTTATACTCATAATTACCAAACTCAGTAGGAACAGCACTAATCAACAATCGAGTTTTCTCTGGGTTTGAAAACATATTTGCTTTAAAATGGTTCATACACACTCTATAATAATTGTTATAAAGGTTAATTAATTTCTTCAAAACTGTATCAAACTGCAGATAGGAGTGGTGGTCTCAATATGTAACGAATTGTATGTAAACGATCGTTCACAACTTCATTTAGTTAAATTGATAAAAACTGTTATCAAATAACGAACAAATTACATCATTACTACTTTTGTGTCAACCAAGTATCATCCGACGTTAAAAGTCTTTTTAAAGTACAAAATTTAGTATAGAAATGAGATATGGTGGTTTGAGTATAATTACTTTATTAACATTTTGTATACTCTGTTCCACGAGAGAGTGTACTCGTTTTTTCGTCCGTCGCTGCGCATCCCCCACCATTTTCGCCCGTTCGGTTACGATCGTCAACTGCTCGGCCCGGCGGTCGGCGGTCGGCAATGACTCCTCTCATGCGTATGGACGGTAAAGAGTGGGAGTAATTGGGGTTCCGCGCCGTGGGTGGCGTCAGTCGGCTGCGCGATACAAGTACACTCTCTCGGGGAATACACAATCATTCATTATCATTTTGGTCTAACATTGTCCCATTATTTTGTGTAACTTTGTTACCCGACGGCCGACGCAAATATTCTTTACATTTTTTTGGCGTTAAGACTGTCAACTTTGATTATTGTGGCTTTTAATTTTATACCTAAACGTTTTATTTGTTTATTTTTGTATTTTTCAACTATATGTCCACGCGCAAACCATGCTTTTGATGATTTATTAAATTGTTCTTTTCTTAAAACTATTGTCTTCAGGTTATTGAACAGCAGGAAACAATTATTATATTTAAATGTATTAAAATCATTCAAAGTGTTAATTAATTAATATTGTTTCTGACTTCATTCCCACAACTTCAGAAGTGGGATTCAAATAAAAAACGCCACTCCCTAAAACTCAAAATGGAGTTATCAGACTACGATCCTTTCAAATCTGACGATTTGTCGTCGATGACGCCACAGCAGATTAAACACACCATTCTGGGATCGGAAATCGGTACCGAAACCACCCTCAGCGACAGTAGCACTGTATTACCAACACCTGTAAGCAATACTACAAATATTGATATCAATAGTACATTGTGTACTTTACTACACAATAGTCAATCCAGTTGATAATTATTACCATTATCAAAATAGGTATGCGCAGGCTTTAATCGCAGATGTAACATATTTCTTGAATAAAGCGGCCCATTTTTTACAATCGACAAAATAAAATATGTTGAACAGCTAAAATTATTAATTGTATGATATACGTGTTATTGTTACTACTGTAGCTATAAAAATATAATTAATAATTTTGACTAGGTTCCTATTTGTTGTAAATTAGGTATAAATGTACAATAATTGTACAAAGTAGATGGCAGTTATCTAATTGAAAAAATTTTCAGATCCATTTTATCTACGTATATTAAATAATGTCCACTGATTGTGACAAAATTACTATAACTTGCACCACCGCGGCCCACTGATCAAAATATGTTGCAAATGCAGCACATGAATCGTGTGCACATATTATATGTCATTATTATTGATATGGTACAATAAGTTGACTGATTTCTGATAATAAGCAGAATAAGCAGATTTTATTACCTAGTTCATATTTTGATCATCTTATTCGCATAAATCAACTAAATATTGTGTACAAATCAATATTTATACTGCTTAACGTTTCTCAAATCTATATGCAAAATAAGAATATTTGATAATAAACTAATTAAGTACAAATTTTAATTTTGTTATTTTTTATATTGTTACTAAAATATGTCTTGTATTATAGGATGGTACTGGAGAATGGAAAGTTTTAGTCATTAATGAAAATAATAGAGGTGTGCGCTATGCAGTTCAAAATATCTCTCTATTAGAAATGATGAAACAATATTGTGATAAATATGTAAGTATGAACTATTAAAAAATATTTTATTCAACTGTAACCATTTTAGTTTCAATTACTGGATTTTACTAAATTACCGAAAAAATATTTTGATTTAATAATTATTTATAAATATGTATTTCATCAAGAATTCACTTAGGCATTGATTACATTGTGAAAACTTACTCACCTTGTTTCTAGAATTTTTGTTAACTTTATAGTTTCCTTCACTACCTATACAGTACAGAAGGTTAACAAAATATAACTTGATAATCACAAACTTATTAATTATCTAGTAAATTAACTAAAAAATGGTTATTATCAATATTATATATTATTATATTAAATCAGTTCATAATAATTGTATATGATTCATATTATAATGATTTAGATATTTATTAGGCCACTCATTTTTCTGTCCTCCACCTTACATCATTGAGGTGAATAAATATGGTTTTTATGTTATAACTATTTGTATATTTTTGGTCACATTACATTAGTTTTATTCTACAGATTTTACACAAATACGATTCACCAAATCGGGATGATTTGCTGTAAAACAATTAAATTAAATTAAGTGTTATTTTAGTTGTAGTATTTATTTATTTCTATGCAATGTTCTATGAAGTCCAGAATAATTAAGAGGACGCTTCACCCGCATATGTTGTCTCCGTATTACAAGTACGTATCATAGAAAATTGTGCACTCAGAAGAACACGTGTAGATTAAAAATTAGAGTGAATTTACCTCTTATAAAATGTAAAGGTAAGATTATTAACTTGGCAATCTCATGCGCTTTTTATTATATTTTAATTTTGAAGCATGTAATGAGTATTTTTTTTTTTTTTTTATTTGAGTAATAAGACAATCTACAATCTATACAATAAATGTGCACATTAATTAGATGAGATAAAAGAATACAAAACAAGTAACAATGAATATTATGATTTTGGGGAATTACCCAGTGGTAACACCCAGCACGTGAAATGAGTATTTTAAAATTGTTAATTATTTGTACATCTTATCCAATAATCTTACCTTTAAATTTTATAAGAGGTCAAATCACTCTAATTTTTAAGCTAACAGAGCTACACGTGTTCTGCTGAGCACACAATTTTCTATGTTACGCACTTGTAAAACGGAAATAACATATGCGGGTTAGGCGTCCTCTTAAGTATGATAACCATGTAGTCTAGAAATCTAACTAATGTCAACTAAGATAATACAATAATACTTTATAATTATTTATACTGTAATATTTTACAATTTCAGAAAATAATTCTGATAGCAATAGAATTAAGTTAAAAATTAAATACTATAACTTTAAAATACAAAATTAAGTTAACTATTATTTTATTTAAAGTTTTCTTTCTGAAATTTAAATTTAACGTCTAAACTTAAACTGATTAAAGTTACTTACTACCTGAATATATATTGTCTAATTATTGTCTGTATGACATTGTCTAGTATTAAATAAGTAAATGTGCTGAGTCTATTTACATTAATAATTTAAATATTTTTAAATTAATCTAAAATGTATATGTTTTAGGGTTTACCTACAGAAAAGGTGAGATTCAGATTTGATGGGATGTCAATTGGTGTCACTAGAGATGTGTAATTTTTTTACAATTCGGTAAATTGATCAATTTTGGAAAAAAAATGTTTGGGTGTAATTTTTGTTATATTTTCAAATAAATCTTACTTACCAATTTCTTACCTTCTTTAACATTTTTATGTATTGTTTATATGCATGATAAATATTATTTTCATTTTTATCTACCAACCTATCTAACCTATTCCGCTATTCCTATATAACTATTGACGTTAAGTCTATACCTAACATTTTAAATGGTTCTTTGGAAAAAACAAAAACTATTACTTATTTCATTCAGAATAGAAAACAATATGTAAAATAAATCATGAAACTTTTATTAAACAATAAAATTAAAAATGTAATTAAAATTCAGAACATATTAAGTGAGTGTATGTTGAATGGAATTAAAAAAATTGTCATCACTTGAATCTGTTTTACCAAACTGATCACCTTCAGACTCTACTATATCATCAGTATTGTAATCCTCTTCCCCGTTTTTACTGCTAGGACTACAAGCCTGATAACTACAGGAAGGCTCTTCATCTTCATTATTAATGGTAAAAGATTCTTGGTTTGTTTGTGCGCTTTTCACTGATTTTGACTCTTCCAGGTCTTGATTATTTATATGTTCATAAATAAACAGTAACTTTTTCGATGTTTAATTTGTTAGGCGATTTCTCCTTTTAGTATGGATGAGTGAATAAGAGCTAAAAGGACTCTCTGTAGCTGCTGAGGATGCAGGCAAGGAAAGAATAGCAGACGCTACTTTTGAAAGACTTGTGTTTGAACAAAGATGATTCCACCAGATACATGCTTCTATATTTTCAATATTGTACCATAAAATATCATTGGCCCATAATCCTTCATGTGAACGATACTCAGCAAGTTCAATTATTATCTGCGAAATAAAATGAAAATTAACTTTACAAAAAAACACTACAAAAGTATTAAATGTATAACAAAGTTAATTATTAAGAAGATAATCAAAACTATATTAAATAATTTAGGTTACAAATTAATAATATTTTAATAGGATCTCATTGATAGTTATATAATTTATTTAATAAAATAATATTAATTTATTACTTAATAATAAAACACTGAAAAGTATGAAATAGTTATTAGATGAAAAAACACAACACAAAAATATTTATAATTATTGTACATATTTACCTTGTTATATTTATTTGATGGTAGTAATTTATGAGCAACTCTTTAACTACATATATATAATTTTATTATATAAGCCATTCAAAATAATACACTGTACTTAATGTAGTAATGTGTTATTTTATGACTTCTTAATAGCCAACTTTACAATTCCTTCTACATCACATCCTTGGGGTAAATCTTTCCCTTGATATTTTGGGTCTAAGATATTTGCTGCATAATGAATTGGATAAATAGCCATATTATAACGTTTTTCCGAGGCTTCATTTAAAATATTTTGCTCTTCTATAAATAAAGGTGATGTAGACATTTGTAACATAAATCTTTTTTTTATATCATTCAGAGCAGCTGGAACATCAGACAACCTTGGTATATCAGATTCTAATTTTGTAATCCAAAGTGTTACTGGACTAACTAAAGTAATAATACTTTCAACGAGCTCCCAGAATTCATCAGACAAAATGCTATGTTTTACACTTTTATCAAGTTTTTCAATTACCTAAAAAATAATTTGATTAATAATATTGCTTGTTAATTTTATATTTTTATCATTTACTAGCTGATCCCGAGCACTTCGTTTCCAGGCAACCAATAATAATTATTATAATAGCTTCATAACCCATGGCAACCGTTTATAAACAACAATTTCTATCGGAAATCTAAAAATTCCTATTTGAGCACCTCCCGGGGTTGGTCCTCTCCCTTTTTAAATTAGCCTATCTTCTGCTCAGAGATATAATCTATCTATGTATATAAAAATATCTGATCCCGTTCACTTCCTTGCCCATTAAAATTGCCAACTCTATATGAATATGTTTTACATATCACCATGGCAACCATTTATATACAAAACATTCCATCGGAAATTTCAAAATAATATATAATTGGTTGCCATGGTAATATGGACACATACACAGACACATACATTCATTTATATATATATATATATATATATATAGATTAAATTTATGTAAATATTATCATATTTAATATTTATAAATACCCAAATATCACTTGCACTTAAATCTTCAGAGACAGTTAAGTGTTGCAGTACATTTTTATTTTTATGAAGACTTTTTAAGCAAATACAAAGTGAACCCCATCTTGTTTTAACTGGTAGTTTTAAGGAACAATCAATTTTTTTGATTTTTTGAACGTTTGTAAAGTTGGCTATTAAGAAGTCATAAAATAACACATTACTACATTAAGTACAGTGTATTATTTTGAATAGCTTATATAATAAAATTATATATATGTAGTTAATTGTTAAATACGTTACCCTTAAGAATATGACTGCTAATAATATTTTTGACCATGTTTTTCGATTTTTTTTCAATGTCCATACATGATTTTAATTTAATTATATCACCTATCAAAAGATTTGAAGTGTGGCAAATACATGGATACAACCATGTGGTTGTACCGGTCATCTTTTTGCAAAATTATCCATGCTTTTTTCATGGATGTCGCATTATCTGTTACAACTCCAAGACATTTATTTTTATCCAATTCATCAATCAATTTTTAATCTTATTGTTTACTTCACAACTAATTCTTTCAAACTCAGTATCTAAAAGTCTTTTGGATAACACATAACGTGAAGGAGCTTTGTAACTTGGCCTTAAAGCTTTAAAAAAGTTAACCGAATGAGTATTTTCTACAATTGAAAATGGTGCAGTGGATGAAAATATAGCTCTTGCCATTAACTCATCCAAATGAAACTAAAAAAATACCAAAAATTGTTCATAATTTAAAATTTATAAATTAGGTAATGCCAAATGAGTATAAGAAATACACTCAGTATTCCCACAAATTAATTTAATTAGTTAATTTTAAATAAATAATATAATTCCTATCATCAAACTAACAAATTTGAAGTACCTTAACGGTAATGATACAGTTGAACGTAGAATTAATGAAATGTCTCAGTGGACAGAAGATGAGTTAATTCAAAGAGTTCGTAAAAGTAGCTTTTTCTCGCTACAACTAGATGAATCTACCGATGTTCAAGGTTTATGCCATCTGCTTGTATTCATACGTTATATATGGAACAATGGACCTCATGAAGATATGCTGTTTTGTGAACCAATTATTCGAGGTACTAGCGAAGAAATCTTCAACACCCTTGATTCTTATGTCAATAAAAAAGGTCTTGATTGGGTGAAATGTGTCGGATTATGCACGGACGGTGCTAGAGCTATGTGTGGTAAAAATAGTAGTGTTGTAACTCGAATGCTTGAAGTTAGTCCGAATGCATTGTGGACTCACTGCAATATACACAGAGAAGTTTTAGTATCAAAACACAATATGCCGGATAACTTAAAAAACGTTTGAACACTTCTG
>NC_042495.1:22334673-22338273 GCF_005508785.2 Acyrthosiphon pisum
CTCATTATTAAAAGTAAATTTGTAAAAATATATTAATGTACTATATAAAATTAACCTATAAAATATTAAATACCTAATAAAAATGTATACATATTTATATAATACAAATTTTGTTTTTTATTATCTCTACTTTTTGAAAAGTGAAACAATGTGGGTCGCGAAAAATTTTTCGGGGGAAATTTGGGTCGCAGTACTAAAAAGATTGAGAAGCACTGCCGTAACCAATATAATATTATGTTTTAAGTCACAAACATAATTATTGTAATATAATTAATAATAGTAGTGTGTAAAGAGTACTTATCAAATTATACTTCCATTAAAGATATATTATGATTTTTTACAGACATAAATACAATTAGTTATCTATTTTACCTTTTCTTCTGCTTGATATCAACAAAGTTCAGTACACTTTGTTGGCAAGACTCTTTAGGGTTTTTGGTTTCAAGTTCAGGTGATGATACCAAGTTTGTCGTATTCCACCTATGGTGGTTTAATATAATCAATTAATACAAAATCCTAACCTAACATAACTACTAATATCAGATGGATAAAAAAAACCAAATTTAACCATTCCTAAATTAGTCTGTCTTCTTCCCAGAGGTTTAATCTTCACACAAACATTCATACCAAGCTGAACCCGTGCACTCCGTTGTCCGTAAAAAATTGCAACTTAAAAAAGTTATGATTGTTCAACTGTTTTTGGGTGTAACTTGCTATAATGTTCAATAATTTGATTTGGTGCTAGCTTGTACCTGATCTGCCCAAATGACCAATGGAAACCAATAATAAATAAATACTAATTTCTACTGTAGACTGTAACCAATGGCAACTATTTAAAAAATAAATAAAAATAAAATTTCCAATTTCCATCGTGAACCTCGAGGTCCCTGTTTGAGCACCTCTTTAAAATGCAAATT
Source organism: Acyrthosiphon pisum (assembly GCF_005508785.2). NCBI lineage: Eukaryota > Metazoa > Arthropoda > Insecta > Hemiptera > Aphididae > Acyrthosiphon > Acyrthosiphon pisum. The sequence continues at coordinate 22,335,591 of NC_042495.1, forward strand.
TCGACAAATCTTTTCTTAGTGCCCGATGAAATTATTATAAAAATCTATCCTCGAAATTTCAAGTCGATAACTCAAATAGGTTCGACTCTGCATTGATTATTGGTAAAGTACACTTTCCTTTATATATTTAGATGATTTGTATAATCATAAAATATAATTTACATAATTAACGATAAATGATAACACTGATAACCGACGTTTAATTTAAAAACAATAAAACGTGGACATATTCAAATATACAACGATTATAGTATAAATTGAACAAGATTATTTATGGAATTATGTATGTTTAATACAGTGTAAGTGAACTAAGTGTATAAGTAGCAGTGTTTGGAAGGAACGAGTTCCAAAAGGAACGGCACAATGAACGAATTCCTTTTTATAAAAAAAGAACGAGAAAATGAACTAGTTCATTTTTTCAAGGAAAAATAACAAAATTGTTCGTTCCTTTCTAGTTCCAATAATTTATACAGATAAGTATGTAAATAATTGAAATTAAGATATATTTTTTTTAAAGTGTTTAATGTACATTGGCTAATTAGTGAGCGTTATCGACTATCGGCGTTATACAATCGATATACGTTGGCCAACAATTTAATTTTAAAGAAAACTTCAAAATAGAATTATAAAATATGAACGCACTTGTATATATATTAGAATTAAAAACTAAAGAAGTATGCATATGAAAAAAAAACATAAATGATTAAGTAAGAATTTTTATTTTATTTGGAACTAAAAAAGGAACTCGTTCATTTTCCAAAGGAACGACAAAGGAACGAATTCTTATTTGTATTTAAGGAACAAGGAACGGAACGAATTCCTTTTTTTTAAAAAATAACGATGAATAGAACGAATTCCTTTTTATAAGGAACTTGCCAAACACTGATAAGTAGTAAGTATCAACATGGAAAGCACTACCACAGTCACGCTCACACAGAACGAGTAACGAGTAACGACAGAGCACTCCGTGTTTACTTTTAAATTAATGTATATATAGATTATAAACTAAAATGCAGTGTCTAAATTTTATAGTGCTATAAAATACTATTGTATTGGTACTATTGGCTACTCTGGCTACCTAAATAAAACTTATTCCGCTTGTAAAAACATTTAAAATAACGGGTCACTCAATTTTTTTCAGTGGTAAAAAAACTCCGTAAAATTTACGTAAATTTACTGAACTCACATCTCTACTCATACTATACCCACTGCTTTTTTTAGGACCACAGCACTGCTTGTACTATATACATACCTACTTCGATACTATGCGTATAGTAATGATCACTGTCATTAAGCATTGCCTAAGAGTATAGGAGAGTGCGTCCTGTGAGTTATATAAGATATACGCAATATAAGATTTGAGACGGATGCTTAAAAATCTGTTAGTAATTAAAGTAATAAGTACAATTTTGTGTGGTTTATCTAATATGGAAATATTTTCACAATTTAAGTCCTGAAAAATGTTGCAATCTAAAGAAAATTTATTAATGATTTGACGTACTATTATAATATTTAAGTTGGGAAAATTTAATCTTTTTAAATTGTGAGTATAGTATAAAAATAATTTTTCAGTTTCTACAATAATTATAAATGCATCTTCAGACGCTGATATTAAACCCCCTTTATTTTTTAAATTTAGAAATTGAGAAACAGATGAATGACTATAATAATTTATTATGGTCAGATATTTTTTGAAACAAACATGTAATACATGAATTACAACTCAAATTATTTACAATTCCCCTGATGATATATCCTAGTATATAATAAAAAATATTATTTTTGGCTTCTGCTAATGACGTATTTAAAGTATTTAGTCGTACTAATCTGTTACAAATGTCCTCATCCAATTCTTCACTACACGTTATCTCATCGATATTTTTTTGCCTTCTGTACCATTTAAACTCAAAAATCCCTCCTGAAATATCATCATCAAATTTGTTACAGTTTCCATTAGATTTACCCTTGATATAATTTTTAAATAATATCTGTTTTAAAGCTGTCTTAAATTGTACCACATTAGGGTTGTTATTTGATCCATAGCGTTGTCTAATTTGGGCAAAGAATATGGCTAATATACCTCAATATGGTCCTGAGAAAATTTATATGTTAAAATATAATTCATATTTAATGATGAATAATGTTCTAAAAATATTGTTTCTGCTATACTGAAAACTGATTTAACGGCAATAGTAAATCCAATTATAAAAGTTTTTTTGTTTGATTTATGTAAAGGAGTATTATTAAATTTTAAAGAGTAAATATATTTAATTAAGGGGATTATAATAGTTTTAAGAGAGCTAATATTATTTCTAAAAATTGGAAATTTTAAACCTTTTGAAAATGAACTTTTCGAATTAAGAAAATCAAAAACAGAACACTTTTATTTTTACTTAACTATTTAATGTGTAACTGATAATTACTACTTATGGACTGTGATTATGTACCTATTTATTTTAACCCATTCATTGATTATAGGTCGACATAGAGTCAGACTTTAAACGTTAAACTTACATGTTATGATTTTTAATGATTGCGTTAAACTAATATTTTGTTTTACTTTCACTTACAAACAAATGTTTGATATATATGTAGGTACATGTCTCTATACTCTCATTTGACTTAACTGTTTAATTGTATAACTTTGATCACTGCATCAGAACCATTCTTTTGCTATGACTAA
>NC_042495.1:22338551-22343784 GCF_005508785.2 Acyrthosiphon pisum
GACTTCACCCGAGATGACTGATAGCTAGACACTCAAACTCCAGAATCCGAATTTCCCGATTTCAACACACACACTCAAGAAACTGGACATACATGCCCGGTGCATGGTCTGCGATCCCGACGTAGTCGGATTGCCTACCTCACTAGCTACTTGCATACGAGCGACATACACTCCTACTGCATCCGATCCGCCGCAGTCGGATTGTCCGTTCGGGAATCGACTTTCACCCGAAATGACTGATAGCTAGACTCTCAAACAGAATCCGAATTTCCGATTTCAACACACACACTCAAAAACCGGACATACACGCCCGGGGCGTCGTCTGCGATCCTCGGATTGCCTACCTAGCTGGCTGTGTCGTAAGATCGGCTTGAACCGCCTGACTTACGACTAGACACTCTTCCAAGTTCAAAAATTACCGTTTAACCAGTGCTGCCAACACGACAAAACACAATACCCGACGACCACGCGTTCCCGCCACAGGCCGGATCAAAAAACCCAGCCCGAGGCGAAACGACAATGATGCACCACCGCCCACACAGTCTTTCCGCCGCAGGCGGGATGACAAACACCCGAATCTAGTTTCCTAATAAAACGCGAAGACTTTTTTTTTTGTCTGTCAGGTATCGAAAAGCTTGGTGTTTTGCTTACTACCGCCCACAAGCCAGTTTTGTGATCGCCAGCTATATACCCATAGACTGCCTACCTACGTATGTTAATGGCATGATTTAAGATAGTATGGGTGCCCAACGAACCATTAGAAAATTGTTATCGCACGGCATACAATTTAAATACAAAAGTCACGTGATTTGCGACTGTTAACTATCGGTTAAAATGAAAACTAATACAAATTGTTATGTTGTACTTATATAAAATAAAATATAAAATGAAAGTATTAAATTATAAATTATAAAATATTCCACTAGAAGTGCTATCACCGGAAGCAAGATTTAAATCGTATGCCGTCTTATCATAGCTCGTTGGGCAACCATACTTATCTTAAATAGTGGTTTATGGTTATAGTTCTATGCCGCAGGGCCATAGTTTTGGCGCCCGTATCGAATCGACATTCAAATTTTAACAACGCCTCTCATTATGATTTTAACTATATTATTATTATACCTATTTGTGAATTTTCGCTCTCCGACCGAATTGCGCGCATGTGTATGTGTGCGTGTTTAAGATCGGAAGACCGACAGATTTTGTCATCAAATAAATATTTTAATTCGTCAATTAAATAATTTAAATTTGTTTATTTTAAATTATCTTATGGGATCCGTATATTTGATTTCAAAATAAAAAAAAAGCCGTGCACCCAACAAGATTGAAAACCACTTCTATATACACCATTTTAACGTACAACACAAAGGGACACGAAATGCGTCATGAAATAACGAAACGGACTAATAGGTATAATAATAATATAGTTAAAATCAAAATAATGACAACAAATCATTGTTTTTTCATAACCAAAATTCTGGTTATTAAATATATTATGTAATCGAAAAAAATATTTACTTTTAAGGGTGGGCCCAGAGCCCCCACATTCCTATATCCGTCCCTGATTGTGACGATGATAACAATTTTCATAGATAACATTTCATAACATTAGACTCACAGAGACAACGAATCTGGTACACATATTTTATTTTTTAATTATATTCAATTTTTTGGTTATAAAGTTATTTTTTAGGCACGTGAGACCGTATTGGGTGGCAATTTTTTTTGGACTTTAAGGGCTGCATCGTTTATAAATAAATATATGTATTTTTCACCATTACTAATTATACTATTATCTACTCATTGTGAATCTAAAATAAGAACAATGCTTATACTATTATTTTTACTGTTACTGTGTCAATAAATGTTTATTGAAGCACGCTTCTAAAATACCGAGTACGATAACTTTAACGATACTTTTGTAACGCGTATAATCGTCACTTGAATCGAACTTTTCTTATTTTACAATCGCCTCTACACGAATATCATTTGAATATTAAGCACGTTTCCGGCCGCAATCAGCGAATATTCGTAGGTCCAACCATCGACTTTGGTGACCCTGGTAATCCCTAAGGTTTATATACACCGCGTCTTTGGAAAATTAAAAATATCCACTCCGTCCGCCTTGTGTGGTCCCGTCTGGAACCGTACTATTATTATAAGAGTTTGTTATTTAGTTATTTATTAAATTATAAGTATCATTCGGTCGACATTATCTAGGATGTATTCGATTAAATCGACCGGTACTTAATAATGCAATTATTATATTATTAGGTATTAAAAAGTAGAATGGTGATTTTTAAGTCATACGAAGCATCAAAATATGGCATATATTATTATGCTGTCAAATTCAGGATATTATGAAAGAAAAAATGTTTAATTGAGTGTATTAAATGTGTACAATTTTTATTATTTTAAAAATTTCTTATAATGAGCGATGGCCGATGAGCCATGAAGTACCTATTGAAACAATTTAAATCAAATCAAACAATTTATAATTATAACTAATAATTTATTAGAATTCTACCAAAGATGTGAATAACAAAAAAAATATACAATTTAGATCAAATCAAACAATTTATAATTATAACTAATAATTTATTAGAATTCCACAAAAGATGTGAATAACAAAAAAAATATACAATTGCATGAAAATTCACAATCTATTAATAATAATTAGGGCTCGGATTTATATGTATTTATATAACCAAAGTATGTATTTATACAATAAAAATATGTACATAAATATGTGTTAAAAAATTCAAAATATGTATTATCGAAAAAAAAAATAATAATTAATAATATAATAAAATGTAATAAAAAATGTATATTTATCTAATCATATTGATTACAAACATTAATTAACATTCATTTTTAAATTTTCGAATCCAAAAGATCGCTGATATTGTCATAAAATCTTAATAATAAAATAAAATGTAATAAAAAATGCATATTTATCTATAGTTATCTAATTATCTGGATTACAATAAATAATAACCTGCACTTTTAAATTTTTGAATTCAAAAGATCGTCGATAAATATTATTCTAAATCTGAAGAAAATACATTAAAACAGTATAATTGAATAAATATGTGAGAAAAAATTGAATAATTCTGAAATATGTAAAAACATATATTTATGACAAAATATGTAAAAATATGTAAAATCAAATATAGCTCATTTTATCAAAAATATTGTGAAACAAATTTGTCACGTCTTGCCGAATTTAGTTTATCATGTCGCAGAGAAAATATGTATTTACATATAAATCCGAGCCCTAATAATAATTATTATTGTCATTAAGTATTGTGGTATCACCCTTACAATATGCTGACAACGGGTAAAACCTACTACGCCCAAGTACTATATAGCTAATGAAAATAATTAATAAAATAGAAAATTTCACTATTAACGCCATTTACGATGCTATGCGCTTGTCGATTCTACGTTTGTTTCTTCCAAGTTAGATTGGCTCAGAGATTAGGTCATATTTAGGGTTCAGATTTAAAGGCAATATAATCAATAAAAAAAGTATTAAAAATGTCAAAAAAAAGCATTTAGTTAATTAAAAAAAAACAATTACAAAAAGAACTTACTTAAAAATTAAATAGGTTGTATACTGTATATTTAACTAGTGTGTATTAAAAAAATCATTATCATGTAGTCAGATAAACTGTCTTTAGTAAAACGTTGACAGTTTGGGCTTAAAATATTTATGTACATACAAAATGTAATCGGGGCGGACTGACGAACAATTTTGAATATATAGTAATAGTTTATATACGCGCATTATGTACATATTTTAATCTATAGATAGGAGGTACCTAGTATGGGTACTTCTATAAATGTTAAATTAACTGACCATACCTACCAAATACCTAGATTCCGCACGATATGTAGGTACCTATGCGTCTTTGAGTTATTGCAATAAGATATCGCATATTAGTGCATTACCCAAACTTACCATTCACGTTGGGTACGATATTTTATTATTATAATAATATATGAGATGACTCATTTTATTAACAGTGGCCGATATGATAATAATTATAATAATACGTTTGTGTGCCAATACACACGAACGACGATAAACATATTATAAACGTATAGGTAGGTATAGATACGACAGGGGCGGATTTACCCATAGGCCACCAAGGCACTAGCCTAGGGCGCAATATTTTTGGGGGCGCAATTTTTTAGTTAATTTTTACTTTTTAGTTTTTCATAATTTCATAATTCTATTTACCTAAATTTATATTTTATATTAATTTTTTTTCGTTTACAACTTGCATGAAACTGGAGAATGGCTCACGTAGTCACGTCGCAGTAACGTTTTAATTAATAAGCTATAATAACCTTGCCGTTTGAGTTTAATCCTGCGACCAGCGCGCGCCGCCACCGCTAGAGGTTCGATATCGATACTCGACGAGGCAGTTGCCGGCGCGGGCGTTGCATATGTTAATGCATGGGAGATGGTATACGGGTGTGCGGCGTAAACACGTACAATATTGTACAATATATTAGGAGCCTTTTATGTAATTTTCAAGCTTTTTACCCAACTAATAAAATGTTATTGATATTTATAGAATAAATTGAAAACTGATAATGTCCGTAAAGAGCTTAAATATTTTGAAAATATAATGTCATAATGGTGTATAGAAAGTGCTAATATAAACATTCAGTCAAAATGTCATGTATCTACGGTCATTTGTTTTAGAGTTTTTCATTTGCATGAAAATAAAACAGATACTTTAACATAGAACTTAATTTTTATTTTTTAGCATTTTTTGGTGATTTTGTTAGTTTTAATACATATATTATGTACATTCTACGACCGACTACAGGTACTTTAAATTGAACTTATTTATGAAATTATATAAAGATAATTAATTAAATTGATTTTTTGATATTTTAGATTAATAGGTTTAAGTCGCTGAAGGACGCAGAAAACCAACCGGCATCGCACATCCAACCCTTCCGGGTGTACCTTCTCTGCCACCCACACCCCTCATGCGGTCCCCACCACTCTCCCCGCGTACTCCACACATACAATGCCCGTAAACATACTTACCTATATCCATACATACATACATACATGCACACATCATTATTACAAGCTCCTGAACGTTATATTAAACAATTTACTTATATACTCACATATCAATAAAACACACTGTTTGCATACGATACACATCTTTATTCATATACGTATAAATATCATATGATTCTTACC
>NC_042495.1:22343834-22346263 GCF_005508785.2 Acyrthosiphon pisum
CTGCTAAACATAAATTTCGTATGTCGTGCCTGGGTTAGAGAGAAAAAACAAGTAGTGCGTGTACGTCATTTCATAAGAGAAAGCCACATGAATATTGGTTGTCTCTGTCTCACAAGAGTGTAATATAGACAATTTACAATCAACAGTTAACGTTTAACTCCGTTAATTTCAAAATTAGGGTGAATCGAGCTATGATAAAACTTGATGGTGAGAACTTTATCTGTGTTTGTAAGTGGTGTTTTTTACGGTAAATCGTTTTTAAGTGAGTTATGAGCGTTTTTAATTTACGCCATATTATATAAATTAGAGTGAATAAGCGACTTGTAACATGTAAAGGTATGATTATCATCTAGAAAATGTCAAAGCATTTTTATTATATTTTAATTTTAAAGCGAGTTATGAGTGTTGTAAAACTATAAATTGTTTGTACATATAAAAATACTCATAACTCGCTTTAAAATTAAAATACCTATATTAAAATACGTATGGCCATTGCTTGGGCGATAATCTTACCTTTAAATTCCGTGAGAGTTAAATTCACTCTAATTTTTAAACCAACGGAGCTAAACGTGATCTGTTGAGCATACATTTTGTTATGTTACGCATTTGTAAGGCGGATACAACACATGTAGGTGCCACGTCCTCATAAGTATAAATTTATAAGATTAAAAATAATAATAATGTAATAAAAATAGGTAAGGATTAAAGACGGGAATGCCAAATTTTTTTTCGTATAAGATCTTCCGAGGCATTGTAAACAAATTATTTTATGAGTGATTCACAGTATTTCTAAATAATTTTTAAAAGTATTGACATTATACTATTGATGTAGAAGCGTTTCGTTGCATACCATTTGGAGTAGATTCGTTGCTAGCTAATTATAATCTCGGTAATAGTCGCTAATAACTGTCAAACGAAGATGCTACGCTAACAGTGTTGGGTATAATAAGATAAATTTATCTATATGAATTATCTAGATAAATAATTAACTATATTTTATCTTATCTAGATAATTTTAAAAATGTTTATATGATGTATCATATTAGATAAATAATCTCATCTTAACTAAAATATCTAGATAAAAATATTTCATTTTAATATTTTTTTTTGGTAGCCAATAGTTCGATTGTTATAACTAACAAGTGTATTACAAGTATTTACAACAAAATTATTTGTTTAATACACATTTCTACGAATTATTGGTGTTTCAAATAATTATTAATTATTATAAACTCCACTATCTCCTCCAAACCATAAATACAATAAATGGTAATTACAATCATAATATGAAATCGTTTGATCAAATATTTTTAAGCTAATTAGAGTAACCACCAAATTATTAATATTTAATTACTCATATACACTAGGTTTAGATATACTTATCAATAAAAAAATTAATAAATAATACTTAAATAATTTTTAAACATTAACAATAATATTATTTTGTTTTATATCACGGTTTGAAACAACATACCTATGTTAATGGTTCTTTTAAATGAATAGGTAGGTACATTCATTAACCATTTGTTGACTATTTGTATTATTTAACGTATCGATCATTCGAAATATTTTTATTTTATAATATTTAAAATATTGTAAAACTAATATTGTTAGTAAAACTCGTAAAAATGGCTTTTAAAATATTTTTAATTTCTATCTATCTATTTCCAATGAAATATCAAATCATTTTTCAATTAATGAAGAAAAAAGTTTCGATTGTACCTAATTTATTGTAATTTGACAAAATTGTGAATAGGTAATGTTTCTAATGAAGCTGTTCTAAAATAAATAGCTAAAACAACATTTTTAAACCCGCCAGTCTATAACATCAGAATATGATGAGACAGAAAGTCCTAAGCCTTTTAAAGGGTGATGGAAAATGTTGTTTGACTATAATAATTAATATCCACTATCAGTGTCAACCCAATTGAAAATATGGAGGTACGCAGATTATGTACACACTATACGTGGATAAATTTCTTGGAAAAAAGGTTTATAATATAATATTATTGTTCATAAATTGTGCGCAAATGAGTTGTAAAAAAGGTAAATGTGCGCAAATGAGTTGTAGCCTAAAAATACATCACCTCAGGAAAAATTATCCACAGTCTACAATATTCCTCACAATCATATGAAATTGTTTGATCAAATATTTTAAAGCTAGTTCGTGTAATCACCAAATTATTAATATTTAATTACAAATAAGCACCAGGCTTAGAAATACTTAACATTAAAAAAATTACTATATAAGTTTGTCTTTCTCTTTTCTAAGTTTGCTCGAAAGTGGATTCTTATATTTTTCATTTCGTCGCTATCTACAACTAAGTCAATTCTAAGTTTATTTTGATAAAAATATAAACTTACTATGCATCATATTATATTAACTGAAAATAAAGTCGTAAATCTATTTGATATTTCCAAGCAAACCT
>NC_042495.1:22346363-22373301 GCF_005508785.2 Acyrthosiphon pisum
AAAAGTATACAACGCTCATTGTAGATCAATACAGATTGACAATTTAATTTAGATAGTTGGTTTTTTTTTATTTAAAGCTTAAACTGTTTAAAGATGTTTGAAAAATCTAATGAAAATTTATGAAAATAATTTCAATATTTAGATATATAATAGCATATATGCAGGCTGATGATAATCAATTTTAGTTATTTTTACGCAATTTATTCAGAAAATTATAACCTAAAGAATTTAAATGTTCACAAAATATTATAATATTATTTTTTTTAATTTTATATTGCTTATGGTTATAAATGTATATTTTATTTAAAGTACCTATAGACTTGGAAATAAGACAAGAAGTTGATAAATTCTGGCATAATTATTGTTCTATACAATTTACAATTTATTACCAAGATCTTGAAATGTAATATAGTACTATGACAGGGAGATGGAGTGGCCGAGCGGTCTAAGGCGTCGGTTGTGACGCAGCCGACGCCGGCTCGATTCCTTGGTCCCGGGTGGCATTTTTCTTCGGGCAAGTCACGGTCTCTGGAGAACAAATGCCGCCATCCCCCATCCGGGCATGGCAGATATCTACGGGTGCCTGATCAAAAAGTCTGCCAACCCCAACACATACGTGTCCCACCCCTCACCCCTACCGACATTAAAACGTTCAAAACCAATACAGCTAATGGCCATGGATGCCGGGATTAGGTCAAAAAAAAAAAAAAAATACTATAACTATTGTCTATTTATCTATATTATTATGTTGTTTTAACTTCTAACTATTACTGAAATAATATGTCAAATGTATTGAATACAATTTTTTTTCATATTTTAAGAAAACTTCATGCTCTTATTTTAACGATTATTGTTTTTAAATAAATAATACACTACACACAATAAGTACACCACTATCTATTGTCTGGCTTTTTTAATGGTTTGATTTGTTCTGTAATCTGTTTGTATTTATTTCTTATTGTTGTAGTAGGTTATATATATACATATAGGTAATATATAAATAACTGGGAAGTTTTCTGATGAATGAAGAACTGGCCTTGAGCCAACCTTATTATTTTGTAATAATATGATAAATAGATAAATAGATGATCGACTCGTCATAACATCATAATTCTGCAATAGCGGGGCACAGATAAATTATTCTCACAAGTGCAATAATTTTTAATTTATACTATATAGAAGATATATAATATATAAGAAATTGTAGGTACCTAATTTTAGACTTGAGTTGCTTATAATTTATAAATATTCATACAAAATGTAACTTAAAGTACCTTGTAACTTAAATACCTCTATAATAATGTCATTGATGTGCAGTTCATCATAAACTATACAGGCATTCTAAAACGAGTGACCTTTTTGCCTAATATGATCAAAAATGTGAAGAAAAAACAAACAAACTGATACCTTCACTGCGTTTATGGTATTGTGGGTTCAAATATCCTTCATACTTAATATTTTGGACATAATCCAATATGAATCTCTTCTGCATTTGGAGCCTGCAGGAGCGCATGCAGTAGTATTTATTTATTTTGTTCTCTTTGTTTTCGTTGTCAAAAATATATTATTTTTACATATAACAAGTGGGACATTTTTGTCGAAGGGCGTATTCTCTTAATATACCAAATATATTATAGACATTAATGGTCCATTATAAAAATAAGATGAATATATTATATAGGTATAGACGGTATAGTAATTCTAAAATATGTAAATGGCTATTGTTTAAAAATGACTCGACAAAAACATTGTGCAAAGCAGACTACCAGTGAGATGTATAGGCTGTGTACCTATACCTACCAACTATTATATAGCTACCTATCTCGAGTAAAATACCAACGACGATGCTGTAGATATATATCGTGGCCGGAATCATAATTCATAATATTATATTATACCTAACTACAATGTTTGGCTTTGATGACACTTTATGAAATTCCATCGCTTAATAACAATTATATTCACCAATGATGACATTTCTGTTTGGTGTAAACACGTAAAAAAAAGTTTTTATATAATTACGACCAACGTTTATAGGAATCTTGTTTTTTAATAATTTTGTAGGACGTAGACAATATCTATGGTAAAATGACACTCCTTAAAAGGGGTTATACATCCCGAAAATTTGATACCCGTAACCCGTGGCTACTGCAATTCTTATTGCCACTAATTAACGTAGCACTGCAGAAAAATAAATATGGTTACAGTGTATAAGTGTATAGACGCATAATAGTCCGCAAAAACGATCAGACATCACTAAAATCATCATTAAATCACTATATTTAAGCAGCGCAACCAACAATAATTAATAACAATAATATTGGACATCAAATTTAGGGATTTTGCTATCGCTTCTTTTCGCGTGCAATAAATCACTAACAGGCGTTCGTGTTGAACCTAACCACCGATATTATGATAAATCGTTCAACTTCGTCATGCTAAACAATTATTAATAATAATAATAATCAATAATGATTATAATTACTATATATATAGGTGCTAAATTATGTATTACATTATTATAAGCAACAAAATCGTGACTACAGTTTTTAACATATTACATATAGGCGTGCCAGCTGGTATGTCTGTGCACCTCCTGACATTTTGTAATTGGGCCGTTTTTTATTCTGTTGTTACCAAATAATTTTTTTATAAAACAACAATTTATTTACGTTATACTCGTCTTATTAGGAGAGGGCCCAATTTGAAGGGGACACAAATACAGTTACCGTCTGCGGAACTGTAGTTCTGCGCACGCGCGTTGCTGCAGGTTGTAAACATGTACAAATATTATTATAATATTTAGCAAGCGGGTTTGTATGAAAAATATGGGAAAATCTCATCGTCTCGCGGAGAGTAGAAGAAGAATAAAACATGAAAATAATAAATAAATATAGGAAGCTAATGTGCGCGCTAACGCGTTCTGATGCCGATATGGAGTTGCCTCCGTTTTTCTCCATTGGAAAGGACACACGGCACGCACGTACTACGCATACTATTATTATTATTATTGTATATCATAATATACGTGTGTGACCGATACCAAATAAGGAGAAGAGTGGCCGCCGCCGAGGCGTCAATGACGTAAGACCGAAAACGGGCCTGTCCCGCCGGGGGAGTGTCGCCGTCGTCGGGCCGATCGTCGTCGTTACACTGTGCGCTGCTGTTGCTGCTACGCACGACGCAACGCGACCTTGAGAACAGTGCGCCCGCGCGTGTTTTTGCTCGGCAACGGCGACGCGACGATCGGCCGGTCGACCGGCTTTGGCGGCGTCGCGTTGACCTTGTCGCCAAAACATATTTTTTACTACCCGCGCCTGTTTTTTCCTATATTTTTTGCGCCTACACCGCCTCCTCGCTGTTTTTTTTATTATTTCCAATCCTCTGTGCGCTCCTTTATTTGTTTCCACGCACGTTTAACATACCTATTACCTAAATCTAACCATGATGATACGAAATTGCTAATAATATATTAATATATTGATATATAATATTATAGAGACAAACGTATTTTACGTGTTCGTCAAAAATCCTAAGAAATTAAAACTCGATTGGGACCTGGGAGTAGACCACGGCAAGGTCAAAAGAGTGAAAGACACACTGAACAGTACAAGCACTGTATAGTAATGTCATGAATACAAAATAGGGCTGCCAGAATTGTATGCCCAAAAAAATTTTATACAAAAATGCATATTTTATGACCATGACAATTTAAGTTACAAATACATCGACATTTAATATGCATTGTAGACGGAAGTTCAAAAATATTATTTCAATTATTAATTTTGATTTAATTGATTTGATGAAGCTGAATTTGATTAATGTCTATTCAATGATTATAAAAGTATTAAATAGGTAGGTACCAATGTACAGGTATATAGTGATAATAACCTTTTAGCCCGTTTTGATTTTATTACTTACTTGGAATTTCAAATTCAAGATTAGATAATGATTAGATAAATATTAATTGTTTGCGTAGAATATAATATTATATAAAATTCCATTCAAACCCAGAAATAACATTTTTTAATTTTAATTTTCATAAACAATGCATTTAAAATCATAAAAAATCATAACAATTTAAAATCATAAAAAATGCTATTGAAAATAAAAAATTCCCTTAAAAACCAAATAATGCATGCAAAATAAATGTTTGATATTAAATTAAACGGTACAAAATAAGCATCGCTAGAACCTAATCTAACCAGGTAACCTAAATAAATCATTCCCAATATCTCTAATAATATATACCTATATAATAGGTTACTCATCGTACCTATAGTATTTAAATATTGGTTTTATTGCAGAGTTCAATGGATAAAATTCAATAAGAACCAATTAATGTACTTTCAGATATTTGCTAATTATAGTTTTTTTAATCTCTGCTACAAAATGTAAAGTACCTACCTACTCTCTAGTTTCTGTATAGTATATTTTTCAGTTTATCTTATTAGTTTAAGATATGAATTGAGATTTTTTAAAATTCTTGTACATGATATAATATGTTTAGTCATTGAATTATTAGAATATGTTTAATACTATAGTTGTTTAGCTATAGTCTAAATTGACTACAGTATATTATGGTGCATGATCGTGGACAAGGCACAATAACTAGTATCTGCATGACTGCATCCTGTAGCTATTCTCGTGGAAAGGACTTTTTATATTGTTTCGACGTTTGCTATTTACACGTGCAATATAATATCGAAACCTTTGAAATGACACTGTCGTTACACGCAGCTTGCCGTCATCCTGTCTCCTTACTCTATAGTCCGCAAAGACAAGTGTGCAGACACGCGATCGAGCGATCCTATTAGTATAGTAGTATTTATGATAATATAAAATTATGTACAAGCGCATCTCATTATAGTTATTGTTACCCCGGTCATAAACATTTAAACATCCGCGAGTGTTAACGTCAAATGCTGAATAGTATATATTATTATATTATTTATATTATATATTTCGTATTATATACGCATGGGGTGTGTCTAGAAACTTAATATACGTGTCCTAAACATAATATATTCTAAACATCCTGTGTATAATTATATTATATTATTTTGTTATATTATTATTGTGACGAGTTTGTAATGGTTTATTTAACAAAAACAAAACGCTTTCTCGCGGATGACGGTCGTAAGTTGCAGAGGAGGCATCGTATACCACATCGCGCTCCCCACGATATAATATGATTGCTGCTGGCGACGGGGCCGAGACGCCGAGTGAGTAGTCGAGTAGAAATCGACGTACTTAAAATTGTTTACGGCTTGTTTTTCAAAACAAACCCCATCCCGGCATTCCATCTCGTCCTCGCCCACTTCGACGACGGTCCTATATATTATATTGTACGTCTCGACCTTACTTATCGAGTGTATTATAATATCTTTTCGGTCCAATCGACGACGTTCATCGATGTTGGGTGTATTTTTTTTCTTTACAACCTAATTACATACCATATTCTCACGAGTTTGGCGTTTTTATTATTATTACACTGTCCTCGTTAATTAAAACAGTGTGTAGACAGATTATAGATACTGCAACATAGCAGACTTGCTGTTTAGGTGCCGCGCGCGTTTAACGACGAGTATTGCGCTTCGGCCTTCCGCGTTGTTATTATAATCACACGGCAACACGACATATCG
Organism: Acyrthosiphon pisum; assembly: GCF_005508785.2. Taxonomy (NCBI): domain Eukaryota; kingdom Metazoa; phylum Arthropoda; class Insecta; order Hemiptera; family Aphididae; genus Acyrthosiphon; species Acyrthosiphon pisum. The sequence goes on from NC_042495.1 coordinate 22,352,009, forward strand.
ATTTAACTTTTATTTAACCGTATTCGTCAACCACATTGAATATACGTATTCTGAAATCTGAGTTCCGACCGTCTCGAATGCGCCATGATTACGTTTTACGTGCATGTACAATATAGAAGCGTAAAAGTTCCGCATAAACACCAAGCGAAACGAGTAAAAATTGCCACTTCCTTTGAAGCAATACGAATTGTTATAGTAAGATAACTTGACGTTTCGTATAATAAACATAATAACAACGTTTCACAACGCGAAGTTGTAATAATAACCATTAAATTCTACAATTGAAATATGACGCTCGACAGTCGACAAATCCTTCCTTGAAAATTAAAACGGTACATTGAAAATATAATATTTTTATTATTGATATACCATAATATACGTACCTATAGGAAAAATAAATGTCTATACGGCTCTAGTGCTTTACCTTTGCGATTTTACCTACTTGCTTTATATACTTGTCAGTTGTCATATTATGTTACCTAACATTGATTTTAATGCTATCAATCACAGAAAATAGACTATTTCTTAGAAATCCGGTAAAATTAATAAATTTTTGTTACGAAGTTAATAATTTATTTAATTTACTTTCAAAATGCGTATTATGCTACCTATAGTGTAGTCTACTGAAAAATGACTATAAAAAATTATAATTATACGTAATGATACTATAATGTGCAATGACATCGATTGTATTTATTTTGAATAATGCGTACCTATGTAGTATATTATGTTACAAATACAACAACAAAAAACATTCATACATATTGATAATAAAATGAGTAGTAGACAAAATTCTTTAAACTTAGAATATTTGAAAAATATGTTGTCAACAATTACCTATGAGTATAATATTTTTAATGTATGTACTAAATCAAATGCAAATAATTTAAACACTAATTATTATTGGTATAGATCACATATTACAGAATTCTGACCTACAAGGCTACAGCAGTATTCAACACTCAAAAATGACTTTTACAACGCCTTAACATCAGCTGTGACAAGAATATCAGTTTCGTAAATATTGAGTCCGGAGTCGCATAATAATTAATGTGAGCATATCCCGAGCGGCGAACAGTGAACACGCCGCCTACATAATTAATAATGCGCAAAAAAGATAGCAATAAATTTGCAGTTAACACTACGGTGTGGTAAATTTTGCAAAACGGAAACGCTATTAATATATTATTATACCGCGTATTTTACTAGGAAATTTATACTCAAAGACAAAAATTACAACAGTAAAATATTAGACAAATTTCGATTCGCCAATTATTTGCCTGGTTTAATTCAGTACGTATAGACTGAAGATAACTACTGCAGACATACCGTGTAAACCAGTGCCGTAGCCAGAAAAAAATGTTGGGGGGGGGGGGGCACTTCTTTTTTTTTCTCTAGCCTTTGAAATGCTAGAATATCTAATTATGACCCCTTTGTTCATAAAGGGTATCTACTACTCGTTTTATAACTATATTATATTTATGTTAACAAGTATGGTACCTACATTGGCTACATTTAAATATAACAATGTATTAATATTATTGTAAACCATAGGTTAATGTATTCATCAATATTATTATTTATTATCATTATATCAAAATGTGTTGTAAACAAAACATTCCATTTTTGGTTCGAATATTATTAAAATTTACTAACAAAAATATAAGACTATATTAGGACTGTTGAAAGCTGGTAGTTTTTTCATGCGATTAGATCAATAAGCGGAAAAAAATATACTTCCAGAAATCCAATTTCAATTTCGAAAAAAACATAACAATTTCTCCGCTTTTTGTGTGTTTTGTAGGAAGCGATTTTTTTTTTTTTAGTAATTCAAAAGTAAAAGTGAATTTTGAAAAAAAAAAAAGAAAATTACTCTGGTACTATAATACTAATTAAACAATACTAAAGATCATAGATCCACATATTCCTATATAATCTAGAAAAGAGATTAAGGAATTCAAATATATGTTTTCAAAATTAAAATAGCCAAAAGGGCTTTTGTTACTGGGTGAATTTGTCTTCCACTTTTTGGGAGTTTTGTGGCACATGTAAGTTGAACATTTTTTTATCACAAAATATAGTGACGTGACTGCGCGTATGTACTTTACTGGGGTTCAAAAATCTTAGCCATCGTTTATCTTAAATTACATAAAGCGTTCGGGGAATACCTATACTAGATATAGTACCTACTAACGATGGATGAACAATATTTCCTAAATCCGACCCTTTCAAAATGGTTCACTTTGACAGCCTTAACTTTTAATTTTTATCAAACATATAATATAATATAAAACGAGCTAAAAAAAATTTCGGGGGGGGGGCATGTGCCCCCAGTGCCCACCCCCTGGCTACGGCACTGGTGTAAACGTGTATAGTACCAAAAACACATGATTATAATATAATATTTTTGTGTTGTATAATAATAATTATAATAATTATTATACGACGCGTGTATTGCGATAGTGATCGTCTGGATTTCCATTATAGATATTCTAAAAATCCACAGAAAACTGAAATACCTAGTGAAATATAATATTATAAAGAAATAAAGAAAAAACTTAAAAAAAGTGAAATATAATGAATAATGATTAAGCGAATTTCAACCTTATTATTCAGGATATATTTAAAGATTCCTTGTGCTTGTGAGTTGTGATTTATATTTGCCTATAAATCCGACAGCAGTGTAAGTTATATACAAGTATACAACACCGCAGCTGTCATGTATACGCAACGAAACCAATTATTGATTATGTTAAGCATGCACACGATAAATTTAGCATATGCAACCGTTATAATTGCGTATTAAGTATACCTATACTTTTATATTCATAAGACCAAATATCCCGAACATCAGTTATGTATATATTACTCAGTTCGTGAGTAGCGATCGTTGTATTATGTCCATATGTATAATAATGAGATAAATTGAGTTTACATCAGATTCGTACGAAAAACACAATATTTTTATAAGTCGGTATAAATGTAAAATATGCTTTATTATGATGTACACCGCATACATACACAATTATTTATTATGGGAATTAAGCTAAAAGCACATTTATTAGGTCACCAAAGGATCATACTCAACCGACAACAGTTGAACAGTATACATAGATTATTACGAGTCGTGAGTAGTGAGTACATTACAGATTTAATAATACATTCAAGTGTTTTTAGTATAAAATGTAGAATATAGGTACTGAGGTACCTGTTGTAATTATGAAAATGTATTCAATCTATCGAAGAAATCAGATAAATTAACAAAAAAACTCCTACGTGGTTTTACTGCAGCAGCTCAGTTTACAATAATTACCTACTTTATTAAATGTGGGTAGAAGATAATATTAATATGATGTTTCTATTTTTTATTGAGTTACCTCACCAACTTCCATATGGAAAGTTTAAAAGTAAATTGAATTCAAATTAGTACAAGTTTCGCATTATATAATATATTATTAAAAATAAATTCACAAAAATAATTTTAAAATGTTTTCTAAATGTTATCTGTTTTTATCATAAATACTGGAGCGAAATTCGAATGATAAAAGTAAATTAAAAGGTTTTTATATTATTATATATATTATAATTTATTTTATAGGTCCCCGTGGTGGAAGTGATCACTTATTTAGATTTTTTCTATCTGTAGTGATGTGGGAACCGCGGGAGGGAAATTTTATAAAACCAAGTAATGAAGTAACACCCACGCTCCATGAGCAGTTTGGCATAGTTTTTATATCCAATTGGTTTTATCGTTAGAAAACTATAGAGCAGTGTGCTGAGTATTATTTTTTTTACGAGTTCATTGAAGGAAGCAATATAAAAAAAATATAAAATGCTATTCCTAGTGTTGGCGCTTGTCCACGGACGGCTGAGTCAGCAGCGTTTAAATTTGGATTCGAAAAAGTGGAAGACTACAGTAAGATGGCAAAAAAACGGCACAGAAAGGCCGAATATTTATCATTCGTCTTTATTATTATAACAGAGTGGGATAAGAACGGACGCCTTCGTACCTATTTAGTTCTCTAAGATGCGTGGCGCCCATTTCGAAAGTGCAGTACATCAACCATATTTTGAAGACCGGGCCAAGGCGTTAAGATTTTATTGAAATTGGCTCTGCCATTTTTTCCAAATTAGACATTAGTATTATATATTTGTATATCAATATGGTATACAAATATCATATTATTTTTATAACTTGAAACTAAATTTGTTTTTGTTGGTAATTGTTTATTTGTGCTAGTGTGCTGTCGTGTGAGTATTTATTACAAAATATGTACCTACGCTTTACCAGCTCGTAAAGTATGGTAGTTATGTAAATAACGTCACTGCGTCATTCAGTGAATAGTTTTCATAAGTTTTCCGAAGTTATTTTACATATTGTATAAATATTATAAATGTTGAAACATAACAATTGCTAATTTCGTACATATCAATAATTATATAATATAATGGATGCGTTTTTGATTAGAAAAGATTAAGTTCGAATGAGTTCATTGAATTATTATTTCACTATCTGCTGGGTAGGTCGCTAATATTATGTTCTAACCTTTTTCAATTTATTTTAATGTTTTGATGTTATACATAATATATTGGTTGTGTACTTTTATGTTAAAGTAGGTACCTACTAGTGTTAATTTTTGTGTAATATTTCAACTATCTAAAACAGAAATAATTTCTTAATTGTACAAATTGAATGTTTAAGTATACCTATATGTACCTGTCAATAATTTTTCTAATATTAATATTACACAACTATGAGGAAAAGTGACTAGAAAAGATCTCTCATATTTGTCCACTTTAATCTTGCGTTAGTAATGTTACACAAATTACAAATACCTGTTTAAATTATCGAACTCTTTTATTTTTACACAGGTATAATTAATTTATTAATATAACGATGTTACACCTACAACCTTGAGCTGCTTTATAGAAATGTAGATATTATTGCATATTTTCTAATAATGAAGTAGGGTACATATTTATTTACCTATTATTTTTTATTGTTATATATATTTTATGTAAGGTTTTTCAATCGGTGCTAATTCTACGTAAATTATATAGTACCAATTGAAAATTCCATTTTTGGAAGAGGCGATTGATGGTTACGCCTGTCCTGTTTTACTCAAATAATTATTAATCAAATATCATAATTCATGATCGCAGTACGCTCGTTGACTCATCACACGAATTATATTGTAATGATAAGTTTTGGAAGTCGGGAAGCTCGCGAAGGACGGACATTTTAGTAAGCACCAAATGTTTGCAATATTATGCTCATAATATTATATAAGTATACCTACTACAGACTCAGGGATGTATTTTTTTATTCTGAAACATTTGAGCCAGGCAGCCAGCTATTTAAAGTAAATGATATTTGTACGAAACTTCAGGCAATGTCTAGTTACCTATACATCTTATATGGACTAGCAGCTATATTAGTACCTATATACATAGCCATACAGACAATAAATCCAAACCATATGATAAAAAATGACTTTACAGGAAAAACTATATTCTCGCCTTGTAGAATAGTCAGATTCTAATCATTTTTTTATTATAATTATTTGAAATAGGAACATTTTATTCGGGACGTATAAATGGATTCCAATTTTGAATAACAATTCAAATAACGACAAAAAAGTAATTGTTAAGAAAATCAAAAAATTGAGTTAGACTACAGATGCATTTATTACAACTTCCGAAAATTGAGTTTTTTAAAATCGGGGTCTAATCTGTATTGCACAAAGTCTTCATCTTTCAAATAAACAAAAATAATAGATGAAATCTATGACTATTTATTATTTTACAAGGCGTCATGAGTTTCCGTTTCGTAATAGGTATACTATAAAAACGCATCGGCTCTGATACCGCATTAATATGGTAAGTTGTAAATAAAGTACCTTGTCTGAAGCGGTGTCATGTACGATATGCTAGCAGCAGCAGTGACGCTGGCACGCGGTCTTCGGAGCGGCGGGTGTTTTATTTTTTTCGGAAACTAACTGCTTCCGGACACCTGCAGTATATTGTTAGGTATCACGCGCGATGTGATATGTGAGTATTGTTGTTGTTGTAAATCGAATGCGAAACACGCGCGTATTGTACCGTTACACCGGGAGATGCGGTCGCGACGGCGTCGAGCGGAAAACTGTTGCGACTCGCGGTGGACATGCGTTGCAGCGGGAGGAGCGGTCTCGTGCGTGCGGCGGGCGCCAACGGTGGGACAGCTTTTTACGGCAGACCGAGCGCTCGCGTACGGTACTGACTGCTGATGGTGGTGGCGGTACGGTGATGGTGCGGCCGTCGCGAGCTTCGCGGGTTCGGTTCCGGTGCGTAGGCGATACAAGAGCGCGGCGTGGGCGTGGAATCGCGGCAGCTTGGTTCGGCTCTGTTGCGTGGTGGTTCCGGCGGCGGTGAGGGAAACGTCGCGAAATATGTCGCTATCGCCATGCCACCACCTAAGCGTGCCCACCGTATTCTTAGTTATCTTAATTCGTGGTTATTACTTATTATTTACATGCAGAAATTTGCATTTTGTCGGCATGTGTGCACGCTCACAAGATATAAACAACCGTCGCTCGTTGTTCTTCAAATATAATATTATAATCGTATCGTCGATTCCCGGAATACGTTAATATATAACGCGATTCGCGACGATTTGTTTACATGCATGTCGACCGTATCCATACAGTGCTACGGTGTTGGTACACATTTACAGTGGCGTAATTGTGGGTGGACAAGTTTCCCCATTGCCTCCTCCTAGATATGCCATCAGTGGAAATCTTTAAATCTTCTGAAATAAATAATGAATGCATGCGTAACATATATTTTTAAGATAAAAAATTGTTTTCTTCAAATTATTGAATAAGGTACATTTTCAAGTTCCTCCTGTTGTACTTATAGGTAATATATTGTACTATATTATAAGTAGGTACGCCGTACGCATTATCATCTGGGTTAATAAAATACCCCAATAATATTATTTCTGTAAGTGCATAGGCGTGAGCAGATTCAATCCAGGTAGGTACCCAGATGCAGTGAACATTAATTTTACCCATCCATTTTTTATACTTTATACTAACAGCTTACAGAACCATTTAGTTATTATATATAATACTTTTATTTTTTATTTTTACGTAACATATACCTAATAATATGGTAAAATCATAAGGAAGAAAAATTGTTTGGTTGTTTGTTTGGGGTTATCTCTATATAGAGCGAAATTTGTCACTTAAACGATTTAAAAAAAAATTTACCATCAGTGAAACCATCCAAAAAACATATAGGCTATATTTTATCTCAATAATAAATGGCCCTTAATTTTAGATTCTGAGTGGAAAGATGAATGTATTGATTTTACAATGATGTGTGTTTTTTTATTTTTTTATTTTATTTTTATTTTTTTATTTTTATTTTTATTTTTGTGTCTGTCATCACGGTTTGGTGCAGTAAAACTGCTTCGATTTTCATGAGCACGCCTTATAGACCTATAACTTTTATATTAAATCCATATTAACGTTTATTATGTTTAAAGACCTCGCGAGGTCAAAATATTGGTATACACTATCTACTATATAGCTTCGAAACTTTAGAGTTAGAAATTAATAACACAATTATACATCTACGTATACTGCACCTCGCGGGGTCTGCAAAATATAATTATAATATAACCTGACAATATTGAATATACTATATCAATAATCAATACGCGCTATACGAAGAGCATAGCAGTAACAATAGCGAGTCTCATCGGGAAACGCCAGGCGGTATAATATATTTATTAATATAGAATATACTTTCTAGCAGTGGCGTACATACGAGGGGGGGGGGGGTCGGGATCAATCCCCCCAGGACCAAAAAAAAATTGTGATATTATTGATGAATTTCTTATTATTAATCAGCCGTGTATACACAAACATACGTTATAATAATTTGACTATTGAGTATAACACTATACTTTACCAACAACGAAAAAAGATTTCATAACGAAATTGTGGGTGCCGTATATCAATCAAAATAGACATTTGATCGTACACAGTCAGTTAGGTGCGTGTGGACATTAATACATCTTAATACGACCAAAAACGTACCCTTTCCTTTTCGGCTGATTCACTTTTCGACCAAAAAAAAGTTTAATATAATACACAATGATTTTGTTAAGTTGGTTTCAAATAACTACCTACCTACTTTAAAAATTAGTGAACCAACAACCTAACCTAAACAGTTCTAACAAAAGTGAGTAAAAAAAATGAATTATGACAGGAATTGTAATTATTATCATAGTTTTCTATATTTTATTGACAACAAAAATTATTTTTATAAATATTACGTATTCATTTATACATTTTAGTATTTTATACAACTTATATATTTTTTAATATTTCTTTATAAGTATAACATAAAGACTTATATGTAATTATTATCATTATTTATTTGTAACCTACTACTATATTTAAAAAAACTAACAAAAAAAATTTTTCCAACATAAAGGCAGGGACTGGAACCTGTTGGGTGTTTCGGTTCCGGTTCCAGTTCTGGTTATTAAATTAATTCGTTTAAGGGTTCCGATTTTGTTTCGGTTTTCTAAAAAAATATAAGGGTTCTAGAACCGGTTAATACCGGTTTTGAAAAATACCGGTTAATTTTGGTTATTTTCAGTTAATTTTGATTTCTAATTATTAAAAAAATAGTCTGAAATAATTTATTTATTCATGTTTAAATTGTAATTATTTCGTGAAAATAGAAGTTATTATGAAATGTTAGAAAAACATTAAAACATTAAAACACAATACCAACATCTCCATTGCTGACTGCCGCCGTGCTAGGTCGGCGCACGTCGACAATGTCATATAAAATGGATTTTCTTATCTACTATTTTAGATTCTGAGCGGAGCGAGGAAGCTATTGTTTTTATAATGGTGTTTATTTTTTTTTTTTATATCCAGTATACAAAATTTCTTCCAGAAGGAGTGCTTCGATTTCAACATATAGTACCTTATCTTTTAGCAAATTGGATCAAGATGGTACTTTAGAGAGGTTATTTTCTGATATTCTCAATAGTTATTTAATGCCACGGGAAAAACCACAGAAAAATTACGAAAAAACGCTAAAAATGGGATTTTAATTTCTAACGCTTTGTTTATCACCATAGAAACGAATAAAAAAATTTAATATTATAATATTAATTCAACTTACATGATAAAATAATTAATAACAATATAAAATATCCAGAGTGACAAACCGTCCTCGCTCAGAATCGTTTTCTTATACAATGATATTTTATCATTGAATTCAAGTCTAATACAACCCATTATACAATGACCCTCTTGTAACCTGTGATTGTTAGGAAAATGGGTAGTTTTAAAGAGAAGGTTTTAGTGTTGGTTATTTTTTTTGAACCCCTCCCCCCCCCCAGAGCAAATTCGAATGTACGCCACTGCTTCCTAGTTCCTACCACTAGGTAAGTGTGCACTACTGCACTAAGATAGCATTTTCCAAAATTCACATTTTTAATTGGTGCTTAGCGCTTGCACAAGTATTTTGAGTTTCAAGATGAATATAAGCGTGTTCAGACTTCAAATATTTCAAATATTGACAAAATACGTAAAAATGACGAAAATTTGCAAATTATTTTGAGTTAGAAATTCATAAAAAAATGTCTTTATCATTTTCTATACACCATACAATTTTGAAAATAATTTCACTCTTTTTGAGCTTTTTACAAACCATTTCAAATTTTAATTTTTTTAGTTTTTTTTTCTATAAATACCAATAAAATTGTATTTGTTGGGACAAAAAACATTAACATTTAATACAAAGCTCCTGATATATTGTTACAATAGCAATTGAAAAATATTAAAAATACATAGGCACGCATTTTTTTTATAAGCATTTTGAGTTCAAATTTTGCGAAATTTATCAAATTTAAAATTTAATAATTATTTTGTAGTTAAAAATGTATAAAATGTTCAACTTTTATAGCTAAGGATTGAAAATTTAAAACAAGGTTCCACGTAAATAGCCAAATGGCAAATAGGTTATATATAAATTACTTTATTCACAATAATATCAATAAATATATTTAGTAATATTATAGGCTGACTAACCGTTTTCGCTCAGAATCGTTTTTCTTATACATATTTGAATTCAAATTTAACCCCATCCATTACACTATTACAGTGCCACTAACCCACTTATAACCTACTGTACAGCAGAGCGACACCCACTTGCCCACCTTTTTTTGTCGTTGTAATGATTTAATACACTGTGGCTCCATATATAGTATATGATCTAAGAGGACGTTATATTGCGTGTAATCATACAGTTCTATGGTATAAACTATAATTGAAGACCGAATGGCGAATATCGAAATATTATACAGGTCTGGTATTGGAATTTCGTATCCATTTTTTTATTATGTATAGGTTTGTTCGTTTTGACAAAAAGTGTACACTTTTTCACAACTGTACACCATAGCGTTCGTTTTGAAATAGTGTAGTCACTAGTCGTACACGCTTTAAAAAAAGTGTTACACCAGTGAAAAATTTTTACACACCGACCCTTGAGTAGGACGTGTAGCCGGTGTAGGTGATCCCTTAGATCATATACTATGGATGGAGCCACAGTGTATTAAATCAATACAAAAAAACGTTTCCGATATCAGCGACGAGTTACCGAATTACGTGGTCAAATATGCGCATGCGTAACGTGACTTCTCGCATATTTATCCAGATACCTACTGTACCTATGGATAATTATGCAAGGAGTTGCATTGCGCTTGCTCACATCGATCACCTAATTCTGTAACTCGTCGCTGATATCGGCAACGTTTTTTTGTATTGATTTAATACTCTGTGGCTGCACCCATAATATATTATCTAAGGGTGACCTAATGGGATAGACAAGTATATACAAGGCGATCGTCAGTATATAGGCACTATGCAGAGCCTTATCGTCAGTATATAACACGGCCAAGGTGAATATATATACATATATATCCACCTTGAACACGGCTATAGATAATCTATATTCTATAGTCGTGGTCATCGAGATGTATATACTACACTAGTATATACATCTCGATGGCCGTGGTATATAATATAAGGTGAGGCGATCGTTATCATTTCTTATCAGCAAATAATAGTTGATTCTGTAATTTCAGCCACAGATATATAAAACAAGTAGATAACCGTCTCCTTGTCATCGAAGTCAGCAGCTGCTGCATTTTACAAAGCAGGCAATGTTACAAAATAATATCACTGTAAATACGTATATATAAATATATATATGTATATAAATAAATGTAAACATTGCCTGCTTTATAAATGGCGGCCGATTTCAACATTAGTCACGACCACGATTTAAGATAGTACGAAAGACCACGGCCATATAGATAGGTCTGGCAGCTCGACTATGTTTGTACGTGGTCGAGATGTGCCGTTATTGTATACGGCATCGGGGGAATGGCAGTGGCGCTATCTACATTCATAGTATAGTATTCTAAGTATCGTATGTGATTTGTTCTTTTATGACCGTCTTAAAAATTATATATGTATGCTATCTCTTTCTAATAATGTTGGTATACGAACCTCTCTGAATAAAATATTATTATAATTTTTTTAATGAGAATATGAAATATTTTTATGGCGCATTCGGTTGAGTGTTGAAAACTTGAGATCCAATTGCAATTTGTAAACAACCGTTGGAAATCGTTACCAACTTCAAACCTTATTTTTGTATATTGCTATGACGCTACCGCCATGATGCCATTATCGGTCAAAATTTTTTATTTCACCACAGGTAAAGAAGAGGTTAGGTGATAACTGAGATTTTCATTTTAGATTTTTCTTTGGTTCTTTATTTCTTTAAACAGTGTGATCCGTAAGGTTTAAACTCTTGTGACTTATGTTCATCGTCCGAAGTGTTCTGTTCTAACAATAATACTATATATTATAATTGAAGAAGACTATTGTCTTGTCATTCAGCATTCTACCAGTCAGCCACACGGCCTGTTTCATTGATTATTGATGAATTCATATTTTTGTTTTTTTTTAAGTTTTTAATTACGCATTTAACATACTCTTGTTTCTGAACTTCAATTTTACACCTATATCATTTTACAAGTGAGTATTATCTAATGGCTATTATACGATTTTGTTTACAAATATAATATTGTTTCGTGTGTTGACATTACAAATGATTGCCGCCATTTAGTCTTCGCGAATTGGTTACCGCGTTTTAAGTCTTTCTGCTCTAATGAATTACTGAGAATCCCGTGAAATTTAAAAAAAAAATATTGAAATCACTGGATTGGTGGAAATTAATTATATGTTACTTATTTTAATTTTTTGTTTATTTAAAATTGTCAGTAGTTTGCATGAAATTATATCTTTTAGTCGCAGACCCATGTTAATTTATTTATATTTGAATTAACCTTTATCTCGTCTTAAGGATTTGGGCCATTACTGCTACATAAAGTGTAATGACTATAGTGTTTGATGATATTGTACATTTGTACTCCCCGCTTATCTTTAAATTATACTTTATATTGTATTAGTTTGAGGTCACCATCAATCTGACATTAAAATAAATTATTTAAATCATTCACCTTTTGTTTTCTGTATAGAGTTAACATCTATAAGCAAATTAGCCTTGATAAATTGTAATTATTAACAATAACATAAAATATTCTTTACAGATTTGTTCAATGTCTTCAAAAAAAGTATTTAATGTCAAAGACAAAGTCTTTGCAAAAATACGAGGTTATCCAGCTTGGCCAGCAATAATATCTGGAGTTAAAGCTGATACCCCATCACGACAAAGGTATAATGTTTATTTTTATGGAACTGGTGAGCGTGCTGAATGTAAATCAGAGGAACTCTTTCCGTATGAAGAAAACAAGTCCAAACTAGGAAAACCAAATAAACGTAAATATTTTGCTGAAGCTTTATTACAAATAGAGAATGAAGATGAAAGTCCAGTTCTTCCTGAAGAGAATTCAAAAGTACCCGTAATACCAAGTAAACCTAGTCACATAGAACAAGAATCAACTAAAGATGAATCTGAAAACGATAATGAAGTTGAAAAATCAAATTTATCTAAATTAGAAAGTGAAGAAAAGTTAACAATCGATGAGTCTACTTTGTCTAAGGGGAAAAAAAATGTTGCATCCAGAAAGAGTTTGGGTCTCTCAATTTCTAAAGGAACAAAAAGAAAAATATCTGATGTAAAACCTGAAGCGCCTTCGAAAAAATCTATGCCAAATAAACCAAAAATCTTGGAAAGTTTAAACCTTAAACAAAAACGCTTAACAGTAGTAGTGGAACCATTGGAAAAGGGTTTAGTAGAAGCAATTATTACACAGCAGGTTAGTAAGATGAAGCTTTTTAACAATTTTGATGGCTAATTATAAAAATATCACTGGTTAGATAGAACAATTTATAATTTAAAGGAGCACAAAATACAAAAAACAAGGTTTTGAAGAAATTTTAAATTCTAAGAAAAATGGTATAAGTTTAAAATGTTTACTCCCATTATTCAATGAGATATGGGAAATTGAAAAACCACATCAGTAGGCTGGGCTTGCCGTAATTGTCTATTGTAAGATAGAAATTAAATTTAAACGTGTAATAGTTGCTCACTTCACAGAATAATTTACCTACCTTTAAAGTATATTTTCAAATTTTTGTTGAATGAATATAATGCATTTTTGTTCATGAAGGCATTAGTGAAACCAGAATTTTTCTTAAGTGTTAGTTTTTTTGAAATATTTAAAATCTTATAAAATTAATTTTTGTTACATATGCCTCTAACCACAGCAGTAACCTTCCGGCCAATGTAACTTCAGATGAGTGTTTACAAAGATATTACTTAGTACCTTTTTTTAATATTATAAATATTAAATAAATATTGGTTAATATGTTACATTGAAATTCTGATATTTTTAGTCTTTAAAAAAATCATGTTTACATTTAAATCAAACATAAATACAATTTTTAGGTTGGTAAATCATTGTATAAAGCAAGCAACTTTTACAGGTTTTAAATAGGAAATTATGGCGAGCTTGGCCAAATGTAATTTCTAAATATCATAATATTATCTCCTTAAATAATACAGCCTCGACTTTGACAGGGAAATAAGTTTGATTATAAGGAATTGTAATTATATTCAAATATGTTTCTCTAATTTTCTTAGTTTTTTTACATTCTTAGCGGAGCAAAGACGCTAGTCGTTTTACAATGGTGTTTATTTTTTTTATTCTGTATACAACGTTTTTATCAAAAGGAGTATTTTGATTCCAATATATTTTACCTTATCTTTTAGGAAATTGGATCAAAATAGTATTTTGAGAGGTCATTTTTCGAATTTCTCAATAGTTATTTATTGCCACGGGAAAAACCACCGACAAATTACGAAAAACTGCTAAAAGTGGGATTTTAATTTCTAATGCTTTGTTTATCACCATCGAAACTAATAAAAAAAAAATAATACCATAATAATAATTCAACTTACAGGATATAATAAATAATGACAAAACATAATATCCAGACTGACAACCGTTTCCGCTCAGAATCATTTCTAATACAATGATATTAAATCATTGAATTCAAGTTTAATACAATCCATTATACATTGACCCACTTGTAACCTACTGTACAGCAGAGCAACATCCACTTACCGCTTTTGTTTGCTTTATTATTATTATAATTAAAGTATCAGAACCGAATAAATTAAATAAGTATATAGTAATAAATACACCAAACTTCAGAGTTATTATTATTTTTATTACTTGAGAAATTTTAGGTTAAACTTTTTGGAAGTTCTTTAAAATACAAATAAACTGGCAATCTGTTTGATTCAATTGTTCTGCAATAAATAGTCTAGTTGATATACCTTTCTATACACGGATGCCACCAAAATTCTCTTCAATATGTACACTATTAATACTTGGGAATTGTCAACTATACTCTGTCAAGCGAGTAAACACGCCACAAACTGATGAAAATCGAATCTTCTGCACATCCTCACGCCATACCCTGCCATAGTCAAACTGGTTTCTGATGGCAAGGTAATGTGTGGAGATGCGCAGAATTGGTGTGTTTTCTTACTGAACAGAGTATATATTTTCTTCATCTATACTTGTACTAACTTATTGATTTGTTAGCAAAACATGAACACCTTTAAGAAATTGTCTTCTCTTTCCATGTAATTGTCTACTGATTGATCAATATTAAAAACAGTGTACGGGTCTTAAGATAATGGTCCTTAATAATGGTTTTACTTTAAATAGATATTTTACTTATTATATACTTCGCACAATTTTTATAAATTAAATAGTTTTAATAGATTATTATTAATTAATATTGTTTTCAAATAATCATAGCTTGGTGGGGGGGAGAGGCTATATTATATGAGATTTTCCAAACCTTTTTATCCTTAAGAGTTAAATAACTCTAAAAGTAGAACACCTTAAGGTAGATATAATAAAAAAGTTAAATATAAATTAAGCAGTTCCAAAAGAAAATATACCAGTTCTGCACACTATTTTCAACTTCCATCAGTCACTATCTTTGCTGTTATTTTTGAATGCATCACTGGAAAAAAATTGGTAGCCGTCTGGTATATTCTTTTTTGGAACAAATTATCTAGGTACCTAATATTTTTCAAGTAACATAATAAATGGGAAGTAATTGGTGCTTATATAATTTAGATATTGATATTATGGTTTTCAGAAATTGGAGCGGACTGCTGATATAAATGATAGTGTTGATGAAAAAGTTTCTGAAACAGATAAACAATCAGAAACTCCTAATAAAACTGAGTCTGCTCTTGAAACTAGTGATGTATTGTTGGATTCCAGTAAATCAGTAAAATCCTTGTCAAAAATAAAGAATAGTCCTACATCAAGTAGTGAAATTTCTTCCACCAATAGTGTAAATGTAGGACATGTATCACGCTCTGGTCGTAAAATCAAGCCAAAAAAATATTCTGATTATGAAAATGAATCAGAGGCGCCAAAACGTTCAAGATTAAGCAAAGAAAATTCCAAAAATTCAGAAAAACATAACAGTAGCAATAATGAAACAGATTCATCAGAACAAAATTCTAAAACAAAAGGTAATATTTTAGTTATTTTTTTGTTTATAAAATTGTTTGTTATTTATTTCTTGATGGTGATAATTTTCATCAGTATGATTTCAAAAGAAAAGATTGAGTTGTTTTATTTTAAAAAATCAATTATTTAAACAGTTTAAACTCTTAAAAAATTTAACTTCCAATTTTTATTTTAGTATTTCAAATTTTGTTACTATTTATTTTTATAAAATGTTGAACTTGGGTTATTTCTATAAACATTGTGTTTAATTGTCATCATTTTTTAAACACTTCTAATTTAATGTATCATCTAAAATTGTTTTTTCTTCATGAATTATTTGGGATTACTAAACTTAAATTTTTTTAGATACAAATTCAGAAACAAGAAAGACATCTAAAAGCCATGCGTCAGGATCAGTACCACATATAAATGCTTTACCAGCTGGTAAAGATATTGATCAAATTGATGGTGAAATTTCTGAAGACAGCGAACTTCCGGTGGTAATAAAAGATCTCATGGTGGGTGCTTTGTCAAACCTAGAAACTGGTTGGATAAAAACTGGTCCAAAAAAAATAAGTAAAATTGATATATTACATACCGAAGTTGATCTGTTAGATTATATTCATAAATTACGCATGGCTTTACGAACTGATCATGCTGATTATGAAGTAGCATTAGAGTTATTGGAGCACATTATTGAACTACAAGTTAATGCATTAATGTTAAAGAAACATCAAGAAATTGTGGAGACAATTAAAGCACTAACAAGATACACTGGTAATGCAAAAGAATGGAATCTTAATGAAGAGGAAACTATTTTGCATAACGAAAAGTCAACTCTAATTCGACGCAAGGCTGAAGTAATATTTAATAAATTTATATCATTATTCACTGTATCTGATGGACAATCATTCGAAGAGATATTTCACAAAGAAGTTGAAGACTTTTTTACAAAGACTAAACATTTGGCTTGTGATCAGATATATGGACTTACTTCAGATAAGGATTATAATTAATTTTTCTTACTATTTAAAAATTAAAACCAACATTTTTTTATCGTTACAAAACAATTGTATAATGATCTACTAGTATTCCGTAACTATTATTATATTTTTTTTTGACGCTATATTGGTTACATTCTTTTGTATCCATTATTATAAGTTTTTTTAATAATATTTAATACATTTTTAGTGTTCGTTTATCAATTTAGTAACTGTTAAGTGCCTAATATAATTTATAGTATAGTAGTAATTTTTCATTACGTAATCACATATGAGTAAATTTTTCAAACTAATTATGTATAATATTTATTATATTAATTTTGCTTCCATTTAATTGATAATAGATTACATTTCATTTTTAGTATATTATATATGTTAAGAACTATTATATAAGTGAATTAAAAACTAAACTATCAGAATATTTAATTTATAGTAAATTATACAAGGAGATTTTATAGATACAGACTAAGAATAACTATTAACGAAGATGAAAACTATTACATGAATAATTGATATAGTGCACAGTATTGCAGTATTTAGTCTATGTAAAATTATATAGTATAATATACTTTTTTTCAGTAAATGCTTGTGTAATCAATTATGTATTAACTATAAGCCAAATGTTTCAGAGGTTGGGCATTAACAAGTTAAAAAGTTAAAGTTAAGTTAAAAAGTTAATTTTATTTTAACTTTTGGATTTTCATTAACTTAACTGTTAACTTACTAAATTCCTTATTTAATTGACGTGAAATTAACGAATTAATTTTTCATTTTAAAAAAAGTTAAGTTAATTTATTTTTTTTTAAATTTAATTATATTTCACCATTTCAGTCAATTTCGTTTTCATGTGAAAAATATTTACCGTGAATTGCTTAAAGTTAAAAAATGTATATTACTACAATCTAACTTATATTGAAATATTGTATAAAGTATAAACACTATGGTCTATAATTTAGTTTTGGGTTAGAAAAAAATTAAGTACGCTACTGTTGTACAAACAAATAAACTTTTTTTTAACTTAATAAAAAATTAACAATAAGTATGTATTAACTTTAAACTCATCAGAGTTAACCTATAATTAAATTAACTTTTAACTTTTTGTTATTGGTGCATATTAACTTAACTTAACTGAGTTAAAAAAAAATCATTAACTTGCCCAGCCTTGCATTTTTTTTCCTTTAATGATGAATTTATGAAAATTCTCATTTTTGGAATTTTTAAATATACTTGAAGATAATAATTTCAAATTCTTGAGATTTGTTGTATTGCAAGAAGTAATCTGTGGTGATGCAAATTTCTATTTTTCAAATGAGAACCCCTTTCCATTACTTTACTGTAAATTATTTAGTGGATATTAGATTCTGAGTGGAGCGAAAGAATGTATTGGTTTTACAATGATGTGTTTTTTTTCTGCCTGTCAGCCACATGCCGGATAGTAAGCATGCTTGATTTTTGAGGTCAGCATTTAGAAAGCGTCGAGATACACTACCGATAAATTACAAAAAACCACTAAAAATGGGATTTTTTTATCACCACAGCAACGGATAAAAAATAATAATATAAGGACTATGCTAAACGCTCAGAATTGTTTTTTGTATACAATGGCTTATCATTGTATTCAAATATAACATCCATTACAACTACTGTACAGCATAGTGGTATCCACTTGCCCACCTTTTTTTTTGTCGAAATTGTACCTAATTTAAATAAGTCGTTGTTCTGTTATTAAAATGGTTTTACAAAAAATACAAAATAGATGTCAGATCTAGTATATAATATCAAACTGAGCATTTCTATAAGTTATAAATATTGATGGATTAATATAAATTACTAACATTTTCAAATTAATAAAGATTCCTCATCTTCCATACCCATTATCTTTTGTATATAAAGTTCAATAACTTAAAAACTATAAATAACAATTTTAATTTTGATTTTGATTCGTCAACATTTCAAAAAAATAATTCGATAAATAATTTACTTTATAAAATGGGGTGGGGGGGGGGGGGGGGGGTGGTGAAAAATCAAATGTTTACATCTCCACAGGATACTGGTTAAGTTGCAAAAAAAATGTGTATAATTTAAATGGCTTAAGAATATTTAAAAAATCAGATAACTGCATTATTAATGTGTTAACTACTCTTAGCAGCTAACAGTGGGTATAATTAATAAACACTTTTTCAATAATTATAAAACTCTTAAACACACTTTATTTGTAATAATAATAATAATTAACGGTCTGGCCTCAGGACAACCCGATCGAGAAGTGAGAACGCTCTCTGATGCGGGTCTCCAACCAACTGCCATACCGTACTCTTATCTCTTACACATACATAAATCTGGGAGAGGTGGGAGGAAAAGACCCAACCATTCCGAGCACCTCCTATGGAGTATTTAACAAATGATAAAAGTGGGTGAGCACTGAGTATATGCTTTGTGAATAACTCTGTATATGGTAATGGATTAAAAGTACAATTTATTTTTTAAATATTGTATCTCAATAAGATACTGAAGGTGTGGAACGTTCACGATTCACGAAGTTAAATTTAAGACTAAACAGTGATGTTGATAAGCATTTACAACCATGTAAAAGTAACATGTGAAGGTTGGTTCCATAGACATATTATTATGTCTATCATGGTCGGTTCACACCAAAAAATAAAAATTGTATTATGTCTATAGTTCCCACATTTGAACAATGTATTGTATTAGGTAAAAAAATCGGAAGTGAAGACCAATAGGCAATAGTAATAGATGCAGTTAGATTTATTTAATTTCATTTTTTGATACTTAATAAATAATTAATTTTTTTCGAACACATTTAACAGACCGATACAGGTCGTTATGTTTCGTTGGTATATTGTTCACGTATATTTTTCAACAGTCAATTTTGAACAGATACAGAAAATAATATTAATTATTTATGATCAACGATCGATAGACGTATATCTTATATACACTTAAATAAATCTTTGACGAAATATCGTACAGTACCTACTACAGTCGGCGCAATCATGTTTTTATTATTACTATAGGTAGTTTGTTTAAGACGTAAGTCTGCGTTTTGTGGTGGACGATACCAACAGGCAACGTGACGTAGGTACCAGTGTATAGCTGATCGACAGATGCACAGAACCAAGTTGAGAACACACCAGTGTACTTAGCCAATTAGCCATGATTATGGTATTCGGAGCTTGCAAGTTTGGGTTTGTCGTTACTCGTTTCACGTTTGTTTTGGGTAAATGGACTTTTATTAGTCCCCGCCAGGCGCCAATTATTAAGATGGGACATTTTAATAAAACGTTATTTAGCCATAGCATAGAACAAAGGCCATAGTTTACTTAATTATATTATTTAAGTATTCAATTTGACTGATGAAAATTATAGTATAGCCATGTAGGTAATATATTTTAAAATGTTTATATTTTATTAACATAAATTATACTGACATTTTACGTTTTATAAAATTAATTGAAATTTAAAATAAAAAAAAAAGCAATATAGG
This sequence comes from Acyrthosiphon pisum, assembly GCF_005508785.2. Taxonomy (NCBI): domain Eukaryota; kingdom Metazoa; phylum Arthropoda; class Insecta; order Hemiptera; family Aphididae; genus Acyrthosiphon; species Acyrthosiphon pisum. The sequence continues at coordinate 22,372,605 of NC_042495.1, forward strand.
TAAATGTAATTAATTAAAATATCGGTGGACCAAACGCAGTGCCGTAAAAATCATAGGTGCACAGCACTTTGAGTTATTATCTTGTATTTAATTTCACATAGCAAATTGTAAAAGCCTGGTCCGTTTTACTTAGAATTGTTTATCTAAATATTGGAAAAATTACTAATCCTTGATTTTATTCAACTGTATAAGTCAGATTTAACTTCAGATTTGTAAGTAATATTTATCATTATTAAGTATTAAAAGAGGTCATACTGATGAAATAAATATTGAAAAGATTATTGCTGATTTCGCAAATGCTAAAGTTCGGAAATAATGTATTTTTAATACTTAAATATTATAAAATATGTAACAGGTATATTATTATATAACAATAGTAATAATTATTTTTATTTTTATTTCTAGTGTTACATTAAAACTAAAATGTTATTCTTATATTTTATTGTAAATAAATCCAATACATCCACAAATACTATCCTATCTAAGGAGTAAAAATTCCCATAGTGTGAAGTCAATCCGACTTTTTCATGTATCTCAAGAAAGAGGGGCCTAAACGCATTTGTTTGCACCAGGGTTTTTGACTCTAGTTACGGCACTGACCAAACGTCCTATTTCTGTGGCGGTCAAATGATTTTGTCATAGGGGGGGGGGGGGGATACGGCTGATTATTTAACATAATATGCATTATTTTATCATT
>NC_042495.1:22373401-22374013 GCF_005508785.2 Acyrthosiphon pisum
AAAAATATAATTTATGGTCATGATGTCTAATATCAATTTATAAAATTATGGTAAATACAAACTTTATTTATAACTTAGGTCTACACACTGAAACACGGACATTTCCCCCGACCATTAATTTATTAATTTTTAATGCTTAAAAATATAAAATATATGCTTATTTTTTTTTTGAAGTAGTTCAGTGGATCAAACAAATAGATTTATAACCTATTATATTTATGAAAAAAAAAAATGTTTATAGGTATAATGTTTTAAATTAAAGAAAAAAAAATTATTTCTTATTAAATAATATTGTATTATTAAATTCAATATTATTAGTTAATAATAAACTTTAAAAAAAAATTTGGGGAAAAATGTCCACATCAAAAATATATCGGGGGAAAAATATCCTACTACACCGAAAACAATCAGGGCCCCTGATTAACTGCACAATGAACAGCCATAGAAAAAATATTACCGCTAAGTCACAACTTGATTTTCTGTAACGATATTAGTGACCTTACTTATTTTTTCATCCGCCAAGCGTTTAGAAGTAGAGCACCTTGCATCAAAATAGCTAGTAATTTTCCTTTTATAGACATAGTAATAAATTGTGAAAATGTAAAATAGATA
>NC_042495.1:22374063-22375488 GCF_005508785.2 Acyrthosiphon pisum
GAATGGGATCAAAGCATTTGTGTATTTGGACGACATCATTATATATGCCCTCGACCTTGAAGATCATTCAAGGAAATTAAAAGAAGTATTCGACAGATTACGAGAAGCAAACCTCAAACTCCAACCGTCAAAATGTTCATTCATGCGAAAAGAAGTGAACTATTAGTGAACCATTCTCGAAAATGGTAATCCTGATAATGTGGATATGGGACAGTACATCAGAAGCTCAAGAGAAGTATAACATTACTACCTTCCCGGATCACAAAGGATTCTATTATGAATCTCACGGAATGATCAAAACCTCTCACACTAAATGGAACTTGGTAACGTATGTGGACATTGGAATCTTGACCACAAAATATGATAAGTTGATGACCCAGTATAGCGAAATGGAGACAATTTGTAAGCAAATGATAGCAAACTTTGGTAATGCGGAAATAGAAAACATTTGTAATCAATTCGTAAACCAATTTTCTACTACAACCCGTCCATATTTATATGAAATTCAGTTAAATCGTCGTAACGCGATGTTATCGATAGAGCATAACTCAAATAATGAAATTCGAAATCGCCGAGGATTGGGAGGTACCTTCAAGCGCCTGATCAACGTTTTGTATGGTGCATACTCGAAAATCGACACCGAATTCATATTTAAACAGATCGTAGAATTAACCAAAAGCAAAATTCAGAATATTAATTTAGTCAAAGAAAAAACAAGAGTTGTACAAGCAGAAATATTGGATGCAAATCATACTGCACAGGAAATCGCAGAACATCATCAGAAACTCGATAATAACTTGCAGTATTTACAAAGACTGACCAAAGAAAGTATCGTTAAAATCAATAAACTAGAATTTAAAAATAAACTGTTAGAACAAGCCTTTTTATTCGAGGTAACTCTCAATCAGTATGCTTACGAAACACAAAACCTTATTGCCATTATAAATGCAGCACTGGATGGCAAGATCCACACCAGCGTAATTACCCCCAGAAAATTAATACAGGAGTTAAAAGAAATTAAAATCAACTTACCCATGGAAAACGACCTCCCGATAGAAGTAATACCTGAGTCCATGCCAAACCTTTTCAAAATCTCTGAAATAACGATTTTCGTGCAAAACGAGTACTTAATATTTTCTATTGAAATACCCTTGATTTCAAGTAAAGTATTAAATGTGTATCGAGTTGTTTCATTACCAATGATATATTCTACCAATACATTAATTAACCTAATATACCTAACCTAACCCGAAGTCGAATATTTGGTAATTAACAATGATAATGAGGAATTTTTCACTATGACAGGGAAACAGTGGGAATCATGTGTAAATTTAGACACTTACAAATTATGTAAAGGTGGTCAAACATTTCACCGCCGCTCGAGATCGAACGTTTGCGAAGTAGCACTTCTAACATATCAACCAA
>NC_042495.1:22384758-22385534 GCF_005508785.2 Acyrthosiphon pisum
CTGTTGTATGTTTTTAATTTTTATCATTTTCAATGATCATAAATTTGTGCTTAATTACACAAAAAAAAAATTCCAAATGTGAAAATACTTAATAGTAAATGTATTGTCCTTTTTTATTATAGGTAAATATTTACTTTGTTTATAAGACAATTAAGTATTATTTCATTGTTATTAATAAAATGCTACAAAAGAAAAAATTCGAACAAGGAAGAGGTTTGCATGAAAAGAAAGATAGTCTAGTGATGAATGTACTACATATTATCATTAAAGTTTAAACTGTTCTAATTTTAATCTAACTTCTAGGTTCCTTATAGCTTGTAATTTGTAGAATCAAATTAAAAAAATCACTTCTATTAAAACATTTCTCTTAATTGTATCACACATTCAAATATCTTATCAAGTAATTAAGTATAATAAAACCATTCAATTATAATTTCAAGTCTGCTTGGAAATCCGTTTTTAAAAATGTAAAAACCGGTATACAAAATCGAAATTACATTTTTAATACCGGTATTGAAAAATTAAAACCAAAACCGAAAAATTTAGAAACCGGTATTCAAAACCGAAACCGAAACCGAAAATTTTAGAAACCGATATTGAAAACCGAAACCGAAACCGAAACATTTAGAAACCGGTATTGAAAACCGAAACCGAAACCGAAATTTCTTACTACCGGTATTGCTAAGTTAAAACCGAAATCGTAAAATTTAGAAACCGGTATTCAAAACCGAAACCGAAATTATTTCAATCGGTTTCAAGCCCTGAACCAAACACTG
>NC_042495.1:22385584-22396368 GCF_005508785.2 Acyrthosiphon pisum
ACGAGTTTCAAGACGCATCACAAGTGGTTCCCAGGCGCAGCAAGAGGACAAATCGTCGTCACCGTAGGCCACATAATACTTGTGCCCACAACGCCATTTTTATAATATTTAGTTTTACCAAGACGCAAATGCGGATTTCGATATTTGTCATGAATCGCTCCCTCCCCCTTTATTATCAAAAGGAGAATAAAATAACCATAAGTCCCCAGCTATATTATGTTAGATAGTAATGACAGTGTAACATGTGCACACTAGAGTGGCCCTTAGCTTACTCTTGTAAATTTTTTTTTTAATCGTACAAATTACGACAGCCACCCATTTTTTGTTAATACCCAAAAAAATAATACCTGCAAAATTTTAAATCAATCATTCAATTATAAGGCATGCCCCCAGGTACTTGAAGTTGAGTAGTTTTATCATTTTTTATAGAAAAGCCTATATTATATTGTGCTATAACTTTTTTTTTTCAACCAAAAAATATTAAACAATAAATACCGTGTCGGATATTATAAGAGGATCTCAAAAATGTAATTTTATACATTATTACATTGTTTATTACTGAGATAATTACAACATTAAGTAAAAAATATGAAAAAGCTCATTAAATCCGACTAAATGGTATTTTTTCGTTTTTTTTATTTATACCACTCGAACGGTTCAAAATACAATAAAATTACATAAATACAAAATTATTTAAAATTAAATTTTCTAAAAAAAAAATGTTTTAAATAATTTGGGTTTGATAATACGTTACAGACTTTACAGGTTTGTCAGTCTGGATATTTTATATTTTATCATGTAAGTTGATTTAATATTAAAATATTATAATCTTTTATTAATTTGTATGGTGATAAACAATGCGTTAGAAATTATAATCTAATTTTTAGCGTTTTTTCGTAATTTTCCCGTGGTTTTTTCGTGGCATTAAATAACTATTGAGAAAATCGAAAAGTGACCTCTCTAAAGTACCATCTTGATCCAATTTGCTAAAAGATAAGGTACTATATGTTGAAATCGAAACACTCCTTCTGGAAGAAATTCTGTATACAGGATATAAAAAGAAAAAATTAAAAAAAAATTAAATAAACAGTATTGTAAAAGCAATAGTTTCCTCGCTCCACTCAGAATCTAAAAGTTATAATACAATATATAGGCTTTTCTGTTAAAAATGACAAAACTACTCAACATCAAGTGCCTGGGGGCACGGTTTAAAATTGAATGATTGATTTCAAATTTTGCAAGTGTTATTTTTTTGGGCATCAACAAAAAATGTGAAGGTGCCGTCAAAAAAATTTAATCATCTATTTTTAATGGCCACCCTAGTGCACACACGCACAACAATAAATTATACGAACTTGAGAGCGGACACGTAGGACAGTCGACGGATGCTATTCGCTCAAAATAACGATTTTACTAATCAAAAATATATCGGTACATTAGAATTTATAAAGACATGTATATTTTGACGACTGCTGTTAAGCATACGTAATAATAACGATATAATATAATATAAATTTGTTTCGTTTTCCAAATCGATAACGATTTTAATACTATTAAAGGCACCAAGGACAGGATGGAAGTTAAAACGACGCACGTTTACTGCTACAAAGATTGGAGTCGGCGGCACACGACCACATAATGTGAAATTTAATTCCATCCATAATACAGTGACCCACTTGTAACCTACTGTACAGCAGAGCGACATCCACTTACCCACCTTTTTAGTTTTCAATTTTGTTTGTTTTTTTTTTCTATGAATGTCAATTAAACTTTATTTGTTGAGTAAAAATACTTGAAAATTTAATACAAGATTCCTACTATATTGTTGTAACGACATTTGAAAAATATTAAAAATCCTTAGTCACAGTTTTTTTTATAAGCATTTAAAGTTCAAAAAGCAGGTAAGTGGATGTCGCTCTGATGTACAGTAGGTTACAAGTGGGTCTTTGTATAATGGGTTGTATTAGACTTGAATTCAATGATAAAATATCATTGTACAAGAAAAACGATTCTGAGCGGAGACGGTTTGTCAGTCTGAATATTTTATATTGTTATTATTTATTTTATCATGTAAGTTGAATTAATATTATAATATTATAATTTTTTATTCGTTTCTATGGTGATAAGCAAAGCGTTAAAAATTAAAATCCCATTTTTAGCGTTTTTTCGTAATTTTCGGTGGTTTTTCCCGTGGCATTAAATAACTATTGTAAAAATTGGAAAATGACCTCTCTAAAGTACCATCTTTATACAATTTTCTAAAAGATAAGGTACTATATGTTGAAATCGAAACACTCCTTCTGGAAGAAATTTTGAATACAGGTTATAAAAATGAAAAAATAAAAAAATAAACACCATTGTAAAATGCCATCGTCTCCGCTCAGAATCTAAAATTGACAAACTATGGAAAAACACGAAAATTAGCAAATTATTTTGAGTTAAGAATGCGTAAAAATGTTTCATTTTAAATCTAAGGTTTTAAAATGTAATACAAGATTTCTTATAAGATTATCTACCGTTATCAAAAAAAAAAAAAGCAGGTAAGTGGATGTCGCTGTGCTGTAAAGTAGATTACAAGTGGGTCATTGTATAATGGTTGTATTAGACTTGAATTCAATGATATAATATCATTGTATAAGAAAAACGATTCTGAGTGGAGACGGTTTGTCAGTCTGGATATTTTATACCTATTTTGTTATTATTTATTTTATCATGTAAGTTGAATTAATATTAAAATATTATAATTTTTTATTCATTTCTATGGTGATAAGCTTTGCTTATCAGAAAATTAAAATCCAATTTTTAGCGTTTATTCGAAATTTTCCCGTGGCATTAAATAACGATAGAGAAAATCGATAAAATGACCTCTCTAAAGTATCATCTTGATCCAATTTGCTAAAAGATAAAGTACTATATGTTGAAATCGAAACACTCCTTCTGGAAGAAATTTTGTATACAGGATATAAAAATAAAAAAAAAATTAAAAAAACGGATGTTATTCGCTCGAAATAACGATTTTAGTAATCTAAAATATATCGGTACATTAGAATTTATAAAGACAAGTATATTTTGACGACTGCTGTTAAGCATACGTAATAATAACGATATAATATAATATAAATTTGTTTCGTTTTCCAAATCGATAACGATTTTAATACTATTAAAGGCACCAAGGACAGGATGGCAGTTAAAACGACGCACGTTTACTGCTACAAAGATTGGAGTCGGCGGCACACGACCACATGACGTGATCCCCCAAGTGATGACGAAATATCGTATTCGTTTTACGCAAGCAACTACTACTTTTATAATATAGTACGACGAACGACGACAACGACGACAACAACAAACACCATAATATAATAATAATATTATCGTGTGTGCGTGTGTTGCCGTTGAGTGATCGAGCGAGCCAGCCAGACACAGGTGCACGGCATCGCCAAGCGGTAGCTGGACTGGGTGAGGGCGGGGAACCCCTGAGGCTCTTGTCGAAGATAAAAACCCATTAAATTAAAACGCAAATGATACTATACAAGGAGAAAACAAATATTAAACACACGAGTCACACTATATACACGTAAAAATAATAATAATAATATAAACACAATGGTGCCGCAGTAAGTAGGTGCTGTACCATTACGAGCGTATTAAATTATAGACATATATTATTATTTATCTTTAATCTGAAATTATATTATATTGTTCTAAAACTAAAAAGCATATTTTTCAGACAAACAAAAAAGACGAGGCGAACGTGACACGACCTCAGATTACTAAAGAAATAATCACCGGGCGAAACCATTACGGTGGAAGGCAATTAGATGAAAAAAAAAATGAACGTGAAAAACGTCAAACGCGATAATGTGTGTTGTCGTGTGGGACTACTACGCGTTACTCAGTCGCTGCCGACGCCATAGTAACATACGCGCACACACACACACACACAAACACACACCTAAGAAGGTTTTTAAACACGTACGATCGGTTTTTTTCACACAAATCGTGCGCACCTACCTGACGGCGGACGACGATAAAGATGAATAAAATGTATCGTACAAGCCACCACCGACCTAAAGAGTCGAGATAAGTGCGTGTGCACTTACAAACAATTACTGTGACACGGCGGAGAGTTCCAGGCAGTGCTCTCGCCGAGTATACATCGTGTATACACGACATACGCACACACGTCGTCCATCGTTTTTCAGTTTTTCACTAATGTCCCTCCGGCCTTACAACTCGAGCTTAATTCTTTGAAACACGTGTCAAGATTACAAAGGGCTGTACAACCACTGGATGTGCAAGGTTTCTAAAAAAGTTTTTTTAGTTCTCATCGAAAGTTTTCATCATTGGTCCACAGCGCGTAAAAATATATTAGAACAATATTTAATATTATAATTAAATGCGAACATCGTAGGCTATTGTAATTATTCTGATCATCATACAATTTGTCGCATTTTTTCGGCATAGCGATTATTTTTACCTAGGCACTGTAACAGTGTAATTGACTGACTATACTAACTGCAGTATACCTACTTAGAACGATTAGCAACGGTTAGTAATGCGTCGGTCGAATTACGACGCGTCATAAAAAATATTACGAAATCAATTTTCTTTGTTGACAATATACCCACCTACCAAAAGAGGATTAATCACATTCTTAAACTTACCAGTTGTAGAAATACACAAAAACCAATGCAACGCGGAAAACAATTGGTGGCTACGATAACACATTTTGAAATATTTTATCCAATGCATATTTAATACAATTTGTTATTTTCTAATAAATGAAAACTAAAGTAAATGTCTCTAAATGTATACAAAATACATATTATATAAACTATATGGTCACGAATTATTTAGGGATTATTATGTTGGAAGCGCGTCAAAATCAGGGAAAAAAATTAGGATTGTTCAATTACATGACCAAGATATTGGAGATAAAAAAACTGAAATAGTATTTCATAAAAAATATTCATAGGTATGTAGGGCCGGGGCTATACACGGCGTATTCCGCCGCGTTTTAAACGCCATGTATTCCGCAGCATTTTCCGTCGAATTAAAAACGCATTGGTTTAAATAGGAGCAGCTATACACGACGGGCGTAATATGTCACGTTTTCCGCTGCAGTGGAAAACGCCGTGTACAGCCCCAGCCTAGGAAATACTATTTTAAGAAATATTATTTTCAAGAACTATCAAAATCGGGATTTTTATTTTTAGGACAAATCATTTCAAGAACTGTCAATTTCAGAAATGTTTCAAAATCAAGACAAATAACGATCAAGAAATAAATAAATTAGGATTGAAAAAATGTATGACCAATTTTTTAAAGGCACGAAAAAAATCTGAAACGATACTTTATAAAGATATTCATATGAAGGAAATACAATTTTAGGAAATATTATTTTCAGGAAGTATCAAAATCACGAATTTTATTTTTAGGACAAATCTTTTTAGGAACTGAAAAATTGAGAACATATATAAATATGATGATAATAAAGATTATAATATTAAATATATCAGCTGTTTATGTCGTTTTATAAAATCTGTGATAATACATTTTAGATTTTGAGCGGAGTGATGTATGTATTGATTTTAATATACATTTCACCAGCCCCCCCCCCCCCCCAAATAAAATTTTTGAAATTTTTTTGTGCTTAACATTAATGTGAATTTGTGTGACTATTTTTTGAATTTGTGCGACACTGGTTTAACTGGAAATTCAAGGGGGGTTGGCTGAAGAAATGTTCGCCTCATGGAAAAAATTATATTTTTGAAATATTTCTTTTACCAAACATTAGTGCGTCATTAGTGTGAATTTTTGCGACAACGACCAGAATTTGTGTGACACCGGTTGTACTCGAAAAAATCGTTTTTTCTTTTTGTGCAATTCCCACCCACCCCCACCATCATGGAAACAATCACATTTTTGAAATTTTTCTTTTGCCAAACATTAATGCGCTATTAATGTATAGTAAATAAAATGTAATTTCAATAAAAAAATTAGTTAAATTAAAAATCCTAGAAGAAAAAACTAAAACCTAAAAAACCTCAATATGATAAAAAACCACTTGAATAAAAAATTGATATTTAATAAAAAAATCGATTATTAATAAAAGGAGTCTAGTTAAATTAAAAAATATATAATCAATATATAAAAATAATAATATAATATTAATATAAGATTTTTTAACCTACTTAGATATTTTTTTAAATTTAACTATGCTTTTTATATTAATTTTCTATTAATATTCAATACGAATCTAAAAAAACCTATATAAAAGATAAAATCAGTTGAATAAAAAATTTAGAATCAACAAAAGAAGCCTAGTTAAATTTAAAAAATATCTTAATAGAATTAAAAATATAAAAATAATAAAAAAAACCCGTTAAATTTAAAAAAAGGCCTTGATAAAAATTCTTATATTACTATTGTATTAATATTTATATTGATCCTATATTTTTTTAATTTAACTTTGATCCTTTTTTTAATATTAGATTTCTTATAAAATATCAATTTTTTATTTAGCTGCTTTTTTATTCTTTTTAAAAATGTTTTCCCACTATGAATTTAAAATTTGTAAGTCAATTTTATTCACAAAAAGGAGTTGGTCAAACATTAATAAAAAAGCCTGGATAAAATTAAAAAAATATCTGTGGGATAAAAAATTTAAAAATAATAAAAAGCAGCTAAATAAAAAATTGATATATTATAAAAAATCTAATATTAAAAAAAAAGGACCCAAGTTAAATTAAAAAAAATATTAGATCCAAATATAAAAATAATAATACAATATTAATACTTGTATAAGATTTTTTATTCTATTAATATATTTTTTAAATTTAACTGGGCTTTTTTGTTATTCATTTTTTATTTTTCATTTTTTATTTATTATAAATTTTAATTCAGCTGTTTTTTTTATCCCTTTTAGATTTTTTTATTCTACTAAAATATTTTTTAATTTAACTAGGCTTTTTTTGTTAAATTTCAATTTTATTCAACTGGTTTTGTATTTTATAGAGGTTTATTAGATTCTTATGGAATATTAAAAGAAAATCAATAAAAAATGCATAGTTTAAAAAAATATCTTAGTAGGTTAAAAAATCTTATATTAATATTATATTATAATTTTTATATATTAATTATATATTTTTTAATTTAACTAGACTCCTTTTATTAATATTCAATTTTTTATTAAATATCAATTTTTTATTCAAGTAGTTTCTTATCATATTTAGGTATTTTAGATTTTAGTTTTTTCTTCTAAGGTTTTTAATTTAACTAATTTTGTTTTATTGAAATTACATTTTATTTGATATACATTTTTTATCTAGCTGCTTTTTTGTTCTTTTTAAATTTTTATCCTACTAAGATATTTTTAAATTTATTCCAGGCTTTTATTAATGTTATACCAACTTCTCATTGGGATTAAATTAGGGAGGGGTGACTTACCAATTTTAAATTCAGAATTACGTATACTTACAAATTGTGCTGAACGATTTGGAACAATCAAAGTTTAAAAAACTCGATAAATAACGGCCAACTTCGTTTTAAGGATGGAAGGATGACTTACAAATTTCAAATTCTTGCTTACAAATACTTACGTGGGTTAAGGATAGCTAAAAAAATTCCCTTTTTTGTCTCACAAATTCACAATAATAACGCACTAATGTTGGCAAAAGAAAAATTTCAAAAATGTATTTTTTCATTAGGGGGGGGGGGCTGGGGAAATGCCCAAAAAGGAAACACGATTTTTCCGAGTACAACGGGTGTCGCACAAATTCTGGTTGTTGTCGCATAAATTCACACTAATGGCGCACTAATGTTTGGTAAAAGAAAAATTTCAAAAATGTAATTTTTTCCATGAGGGGGCGAACATTTCTCCAGCCACCCATATATGTTTTTGAATTTCCGGTTGAACCAGAGTCACACAAATTCTAAAAATAGTCACACAAATTAACACTAATGGCACACTAATGTTTAGCACAAACAAAATTTCAAAAATTTTATTTTGGGGGCTGGTGAAACGTACGTTTGATTTTACAATGATGAGTTTTAGTTTCAAAAATGTATTGCAATGGTTATTGAATTCTTCAATTAAATGAATATTCTTACATTTAACTGTACATGCATTTAAAAGAAGGGGTTGGTGAATACACTGGGTGCCAAATTTGAAAGGCAGGAAAAATCCAAATCCTCCCAATTGATTAAAAAATATTTAACAGTACCTATTGTTGCTTGTTAAGTAATTTTTTGGTGCAGATAACATATTAATCAATTATTTAAAAACATTACTATCTAAAACATAGACATATAAATATAATTATATAAATATCTAATAATGATCTTTATACCTATATATTTATAGGTACATCTAGTCTGCACTTTTCAGTTAGGCGTAACAGTATTGTAAGTTCATGCATATTTGACCTTTTTATTAAAAATAATAACTTTTGGTGGCATTTTTTAATCAATTTTAGTTCCATCTAAAATTAAAATTAAGAGATTAAGTACATCCATTTGCATATAAATGACAAGCTGACAAGAAACACAAATTAAATTTCCATTTCATACCCACTACTTTTTTGTTTTAACTTTTCTAAAAAATACCAATTTAAACAACATATTTCTGGAAAGGTGAGACATGATGTTCTAATGGTTGTATACACATCCTTGCCATAGTACGTAATAACAGAGGTCAGAGACACAGCGTATTATGTTTAAATAAATGCAGGACTAGATCTGTTGTCAGCCTCAACTCTTAGAACTCAGCCTTTAGAGCTGTCTATTTCTAGCCATAATTATATACCTAGGTACTACATAGAACTCTTTTTGCTTTGTATTTCCTATGTTACCTACCTATCCTTTTTTTGTGAAATAATGTTAATTGGTTATTTTTTTCTTGATAACAAAATATTAAAACCTAGTTTTCTGTGAGGTCATTGCATCTGTTAGTAGGTACTTCCACTATTATTAATTTTGAGCTTTTAATTTTGAGGTTGTTGAAGTGTTGAACATTATATGTAATTTTACACAATATAATCTAATATATAAAATTCTCGTGTCACAGTTTTCGTTGCCATACTCCTCCGAAATGGCTTGACAGATTTATTTTTTGTCTACACTAGAAATTACTAGGAAATTATTTATATGGCAAAACAACGTTTGCCGGGTCAGCTAGTATTATTATATATTAATATTGATAAGTATACAAATGTATTATGTATTGTAATAGAAATCACAATATATTATGTATTAATATGTAACATGTATAATTGAAGATAGTATAAACCGCATTACTTATAATATGACATAATTTGAACCATACTAAGTGGTTCTCCTTGTTAAACCATTAGCAAGCTTGTCTATATCAAATCTATGTACACGAGGCGGCGGTTTCTTCATTACGACAACAACAACAACTTTTACTACCACACCCAGGGCACCTGCGAGTTCCGTATGCTGATCAGATCAAAGGAACAGACAGCGTATATAAGAGGGACAGGACCACAGCCAATTCACGCCACCAGCCGTTATACACCGCTACATCGCTACTACCACGAAATTATACACAATTATATTATAATAAATTGCATTTCGAATTACTGTACTAAAATTGTCTACTATTTTATTTCAAAAACAACATCTTTCTGGATCCCTGAAGGGCTGTACGTAACAGTATGTTAGATTAGGTTTAAGTAAATGCACCGTTAAATAAATAAATGATATAATACACCATATTACCCCTCCTCCGCCCCCTAAATAATTAAAGTACCTACCAATATATAATTCTCAAACTTTACTGCAACTTTGCAAAATATTTGAAAAATTGGTTTCAACACTGACAAAAATTAACTTAATCCAGTTGAATGCGATTTTACTATGATGTGTTTTTTTTTGTAGGACGTAAAAAACACTAGTGGATATGACATTCGTCTAATCTTTAAGTATAGAATAAATATACACATAAATACATTTTTATTTAATCAGAACTAAATAATTATATTATATTTGCGAGAATTTTTGGTTTTTTCGATTACACAACAAAAATGTATATGTCGATAATGATGGTTATAATCTTTATAATTTTCGTCTTTTCCCCCTTATATGAAAAATAGTTTTGTATCATTGCCTACCTTATACATAAAAATCAAGGACTACAAAATAATGTGTTTTATAATAAAAGATAAGAAAATATACTTAATTACCATTTGAGATAAAAACATCTAAAAGTTTCCAATAATATATAGATAGGTTCATCGATATCAGATTATCAAATTAAACATGACATAAATACCAATAATCAAGGGCGCTCATATGGGGGGCAAGGGAGGGACATTTCCCCCCCTGGAAAATTCCAAAAATCTTGGAAAGTTGTTCATTGTGATTAGAATCTATTTTTTTAGATAGAATTTAAAAATTTAATTTAATATATGAAAATCTATATTTTGTTTATGGCAATATGGCATTTTGGTTTATTTACCTACTTTGGCAAATCAGGTTATCACCTATAAATAACCACACGTTTTTTCCACCATAATATTTTATTTGTGATAACAGATTTGTGTATTGTTATATCAAATATACATATTTTAAATGCAGAAGGTATATCAAAAAGTATATTAGAATCAACAGAAAAATATGGTTTAAATATGTTGAAACTTGTTGGCCTAGGTTTTGATGGTTGTTCAACCATGAGTGGTAAAGTAAATGGTGTATAGACAATTATACGAAAAAATATATCCAACTGCTTGTTATTTTCATTATGCTTCACATAAGCTTAA
>NC_042495.1:22410008-22421504 GCF_005508785.2 Acyrthosiphon pisum
ACTTTTGGACATTTTATTATTGGTTAATATTTAAAAGAACGACGTACGGGCGACGGGCCACGGACTAAGATATTAATATCTTATCGCTATAATACAAACTATATATAGGTATACGAAATAAATCATGTGTAATAACTAATAATGGAAAAAATATTTTTCCAAGCATTTTATTTAATAAGCCGAATGTGAGTATATAAATAAAACTTGCAATAAAAACAATAATCGCTCGTCGAACGCTGATTCCTTATCGTATATTATATATGTATTTTAATATGTATATTCCAAAGATTCTATTCTAATTTCTAAGAAAACAAAATATTAGACATTATTATTTTCTACGATTACAGATATTTGTTATTAGTTATTACTATACACACTAATACCCTATTATAAATAATATGCAATGTGCATTATATATTATAGTCAACAATACCCAATATGGCAATGCATGTGCCTGTGAACAATATAAAATATAAATATTAAATAGATCTTATGATATTATAACAAACAAGGCTGTATACTTATTTGAATATAAAATTAAAAATTTTTTTGAATTTTATTAAAATCGATTTTATTATGATAATGATTACGATTTTGATATGAAATATCGATTTTGACATTTTTCAATTTTTATATACATTTTGAAAATCATTAACAATCATTAACGATTTCGATATTACTTTTGATTTTTTAAAAGATTTTTAACGATTTTTATCGATATTTAAAATCGATTTTGAAATCGATTTCAAGCCCTGCATTTTATTATATTATTAATTATTATTTTTTTTTTTCGATAATACATATTTTGAATTATTTAACATATATTTATGTACATATTTTTATTGTATAAATACATACTTTGGTTATATAAATACATATAAATCCGAGCCATAATTATAACATTTTTAGGTAAAATAAAAATAATAAACAAATAACAAATTCAATCCAAACCTCCAGAGAAAGTACTTGATACTTCATTAACAATATTAACGGGGAAACAACTATGGTTAAGTATTTGCTATAAACTGCCGGATACTGAGAAAAAATACTTTTTCCATAACCAGTAGACATAACCACACATGCGTCTTTTTTTTGCAGAAAAATAAAATATATACACATTTTGTATATACCAACAAATAAACAGAAACTAGAAAAGTCAATCTAAACGTCTTACTTCTAAAGCTCAATATATCATTTCCCATTGCATCGACCGAAATGTAGATTGTCAAAAATATTTCCTAAGTGTAGATATGTGCTGCGGACTAGGTTCAGTTGAAGACATTTTAAACTTTGAAACAGCGAATTAAAACTATTAAATTAATTACAGTGCATAAAGGCTTTATAGGTACTAAAACAATTAATTGTGAAGTTTGACGGACTAATGATTTTAGTATTAATATAAATGAATAACAACACGACAATATGATTATGTATAAGTATAAAATATAATAACGTACAACTGGACAATTTAACGTGACTGTAGACATCACACACCGTACATGCACTGTACGGCGGTGGCTGTGCAAGTGAGTATTGCATACTTCAAACGCCCTATATAATATATATGCACAATCGAGGTCATACGATCGATCATCTTATGATCGTATAACTAGATACTAAGTTGTACACACGTGTCAAGTCTGACTACTAATATTAATTGTATATTTCAACAATATTATTGTCATCTGTAGGTACAAGGTACTATTATAGGTAGGTACTATATTTTTAATTATATTTACGCATTGCCTCTTTAAACCAAGGTATTTATTATCATAAATTATGATTCATAATAGGTAGGTATTTTCAACTGCCAGTTAACAATAGTAACATTTTAGGCCCCGTAATTTTACTCTGCCATGGGCCCCGCAAATTTTCAGGACAGCCCATGTCCAGGAACCCATGTCCCGGCGTCTCAGACAAAGTTTTCGGGACACCGATTTGTACCGGTTTTAGACTTTTGCATATTAATTTCCCGAAAATAAAAATCCTTTTTAAATTGTATTTCTTTTCCTTACTCGGTTATCGATTTTATTTTGAACAAATCCTAATCGTAAATTATTTCGATAACGAACGTTCGGAATGTACAACAATCACAGTTATAATCGCTTTCTAAATATAGTCAACCTACTGCTTTTAACTACATACATTTTTAATCGGGATAAAACCATGTTATGATTAAGATACGGTTACGAAAGATAATGTTACAGAATGTGTAGTTGTTTACCTATAGTCTATACATTATACATTAGGTAACAGTTATTTGATGACGATACAAGTTGTACCTACGGGAGTGCAAAATTTATCAACAGCTTTGTACGTATTTATAATTTACAGTGTCGTAATTTTATACCATTCATTTTTTTACGTAGTGACTATGCCACCCAAAATACTTTGTCATTTTAACGAAAAGTTGCAAAATGATTTCCCATTTAATAAAAAACTTAAACCTACTGACGATTTCAATGTACAGTGTACAACTTGCCATGGAACTTTTTCAGTAAGTCATGGTGGACGATCGGACATAAACGACCACCTCAAAACGCAAAAACATAATTGATTAATTTCAATATTATTTATACCTAAAAGTTATATACAAATACCTATGTAATTATAAATTTACTAGATAATTACCTATTTTTTATGAATTTTGGTGTCCCGGATATCTAAAAATTAAATCTGGCCACCCTGTTGTACCTACACGTATTGTACACTGTATTTGGTTTATGTATTTATAAATAATATATTTTGTAAAAGAAAATATGTGTAGAAGGACTAAATGTCTAATATTGTGTAAAGCATTTAGGTAGTATTTTTAAGTAAAATGTAAGTGTAAAATATTGAAATACATTATGTTTGAGCGCACAGTGATAATTTTTTTTTTGTTATTTACTTGTAAAAAATGGCGTATACTGAATTAGAGGCATAATATTTTATTTATGTCATCTCCGCCGTACATTGTTCCTTAATACTCTGAGTTGGACCGTACTACCGTAGTTGATAGTGATATACAGAGACCTGCAGAGGTCACATGCAGAGGTCACTATAACTTGAAGGGGTATAAATGTTTTACTAAAACAATATTTAATACTTATTATCTATATATATTGCAATGCCGTAACCGCTAACTCATAGACTTCTAATATAGTCTATGTACTAACTATCGCGTGCATATGTGTTAACCAAAATCTTGAGGCCCTTTATAATCTTTTTCAATACGTACCACAAATAACTTTTTATATTTTTAGCAAAAAGAAATTTACATACAAAAATTTAGACTTAAACATACTCGTACCATTTTTTTAAATAGGTGTCATCTTTCAGGCGCGGATCCAAGGAGTAGGGGGGCTAAGGGGCTTTAGCCCCCCCCCCTTTGGTCGTATATATACTTATTTATTATATATTATAATAATATATTACTTTTAGACCCTTAGACTAGGACTTCGGTACTTCAGATATTTCAAAAATAAGAAAGACTTCGTACAAAATTAGTAATTAAGTACATTTTTTTGTACTTTAAACCCCTTTTTTCATTTCTAGATCCGTGCCTGTCATCTTTAAGCAGTTTAGAATTGTTTGGTGTTGGTGGCAAACCGGCTAAAATGGGTTGATTTGTTTAAATAACACCCCCCTCCCACACCCAAAGCCGGTCAATACGTCTTCACACACCGATTTTTTCTTTGTACTCAGAAGGTCCGATTTTATAATATAGTCCACCTATATGAAAATCAAGTGAGCTAAATTTGGTACGGTCAAAACGTCGGACGTCAGTAGCTCCTGGACTATAAATCGTTTCAAACAATTGGCTTTTGTGCTACCTACTGTGCAATTGCACAGTGGCTAATGTCATGTTCAGGGCGCCTCAATACATGTTTCAAAAAGTAATCTGACAAAGGCCCACATCCCCTTCATAATGATTAGGTATATTATAAACCTGGAAAATGACCTAGCGCAATTGGTATATTAAAAGGTAATTTTAAGCGCAATTGGTAAACTCCCTTTTTTCAAGTGAATTTTTCTTTTGGTTCTTATATTGCGATTTCTTTCGGGCACCCATGTCAACCTCCTATTCTTTTTTCATTCATTAGTTAAGTTAATTTTTTTATATACATTGTTTAAACATTCTATAGACAATCTATCCCTGGAAAACTTCTGATTAATCATTCGCTAATAAACTTATTGTTTGGGTTTAAGAAGCATATTATACTGCAGGATCCAACTTATATTTATTTTATTTTATATATATAAACAGACGCAAGTCCTTTACATTTACAATATTTTATGCACAATCGCGCTAATAATTATACAACCACCGTCTAGTAAGTATATGATTAACTATACTATGTAAAGAGTCTAATACAAAGTTTATGTGAAAATCAGTTTAATAAAACCAATGATAGGTATAATTAATAAACAACATAAGGAACGTGAATCTAGTTGGTACTTTGGAAGGTCAAAAGTAAAAATTTCCCAGTAGTTTTCAAAAGCGCCGTTATCTACATGATAAAATAAATAATAACAATATAAAATATCCAGACTGACAAACCGTCTCCGCTCAGAATCGTTTTTCTTATACAGTGATATTATATCATTGAATTCAAATTTAATACCATCCATTATATAGTGACCCACTTGTAATCTACTGTACAGCAGAGTGACATCCACTTACCCTCCTTTTTTTATTTATTTAATTTGTTAACTTATAATTTAAAAAATAAAAACTAGGTAGTCTCTCCACTAGTATATAGTTATCATTATTGGGTAGGTTATTGATCACACTGATTTATTAAGATAATTTAGCAGCCTGACCGAGCCAGCAGCCAAGTCAGAAATTATATAAGAATCAAAACAAGTTAACTTAACCCTATTTAGCTTGTCTTATTTCCAATTGCATTTCTTGACACTTAAGAGTTCATTTAAATAGTATTAGTAAAAACACCTTAAGTAATTCCCGAACTTAGCACAAGCATGTTATATATTTTTGATAACAAACTTGATGTCAATAACTAGTGAAAAAATAAAATACTAATAATAGCATGAATAAATATGAGCACATAAAAAAATAATTTAAATTTAGTTTTTATGATTGTTTGAAGGCTAAAAAATGTAAAAACCAGACATTTCTAGGAGTATACATTAATTCATACAACAAAACATGTTATTACAAGATTGTGTATCAATAAATGTATAAAAAAAATAGATTATTAATATAATATGCAAACTTTAAATAAATTAAAATATAATAAAATATGTTTATGAGTTTAAGATTAAAGTGATAATGCCTTGTTGTAGTACATAGTTAAATTCAATTTAATGAAAAATTAATTTTTTGTCCTTTATTGCTTATGTAATAAGTTATATAATGAAAAGTAAAAAAAAAATTTATAATTATTACTAAATATTTCTTTAAAATATATACTAAATGCGACAACAATATCACTTTTCATTTATTTTATATATTGTATAAAAAAAAAAAAAATAAATAATACTTAACATTTAATTTATGGAAGACATACATAATGGGCAACTTAATGCCGGATAACAGTAATAATTAAAAATGTCTAAAATACTTTAAACTTAAAAAAAAGTTTTAGTTAATAATATGAGCAAATAACTCTTAGTATATAATATAATAAGCAAATAATTAAATTATGATTTTTGTTCTGATTTTCAATAAAATTTAAGTATTTGTTAATTAAAATTTGGAAATATTTCAATCAGAAATAAATAATATATCTATTATAATAAAGGAAATCATAACGTAGGTCAGAAATAATTTTAAATTTAATTTAAATTAAAATTAGATGAAATATTGATGTTATTATAGCTATATGGAGAATATGTTAATATTTTAAATATTTAAAATAAATGTTTTATAAAAACAATACCAACAATTATGAAGATCATTATTTTTATCAAAAGTTAATTTTAAGCCAAAATTGATTCAGTCTTAAAAATATATATTTTTATCACAAAATTTGAATTATTATAATTTTAATGCTTTAAACACTTATGTGGTCACAAACTTATTAAGCTATATAATTTCACACTGGTAAAATACATTTCTGTGTATGCTTGCTGTTGCTGCAGATTTTGTTTTTATAATCAGTTTGCATTTTTCGGATTCGAGTACAATTTTAAAGGCACTCAGTTACTGACTGTAAAAAAATAAAATATATATAAGAATCGCATAAAATAATTTATTTATTTAATAATATAATATTTAATATTACTATCATTCTACACTAAAATTGTATAGTTTTTATCAAATGTTTAATATGTATATTAACAAAAATGAACTTGGGCTTGGCTTGGTGAGAAAAAAACCGCACAACATTTTGACACATAATCTTTTGTCGGGTTAGGTTAAACTGGATATCTGGCAAACCTATTGGTGAAGCGCGGGTTGGACGCAGTCACTAATGTGTGCTGCAGTCAAGTATCGTCTGCATGCCGGATAAATGACCAATCAGGTTCTTTGAGATGAATCCTGTCCCCCAGAACATTTATTACTAAAACCAACTGTAACCCCTACAAAATGCTAAGGTTGTTGATGCTCAAATGTTCAAAAAAAAAATTTTAATTTATAAAAGTGAAATAGGGACAGCCTAGGAATTTTGAAAATATCTTCAAGTTGACTTATACTAATTCAAGAGGGAAAAAAGTAAGCTAAAAAACAAAGCTTTTCAAACATTTTATAACTATATTTATCAATATTATTTTTTGATAAATAGAAATTAATTGATAAATAAGCTTAAAAATTTCAACATTTTACTTAAGTTGGGCATATTAAAATATTTAAGTGACTAATTAATTTACAAGTTTATTATACAATATAAAGTTAAAATTTTTAAAATGAATACTAAATATTGTATACAAATAAATGTATTATAGATGACATCATCCAGGTAATTAGTTATGTCCATAGGTCTCTCATTATGTCATCAAGAACCTCCAGATACCCAGTCGAGCTATTCCAAAATAATAAAATATTTGGAGTGTTAAAGAATTATTTAATTAGCAAAAATGTCAATACCAACAATAAAATTCTGTCAGAACTCTAAAATGTCTGTATATTAACTAAATATAAATGACTTTCAATTTGTATGTTTTTAAAAAAAAATTCTTTTAATATAGTACCTACTGACACTATATAAATATGATAGTAATTTATTTAATTGCTTCAACAGATTATGAAATAACAAATGTAAAATATACGGAAGGAATATAGTAATTAGCATTTGGATTTAGATAATAATAAATATAAAAAGTTGTATAAAAATATTATATTAATTTACTTAATGTATCTAAGATGGAATGGACTAAACTCAGATAATAGGATAGCCTTTGGATAACAAAGAAATTGATATACCAAATTGTTTCATGTACTTCAACCATTGAGTATAAAGTACACAAATGTATTATGCTTAAGACTATTGACCAAATTAAATTGTTTATGAACTTAGAATTTTTTTATTAGTTTACAAAATCACTGTATCTAAGGTGAAATAGACATCACACTCAAATAATAGGTTTGTCTTTGGATAACAAAGAAATTTATATACCAAAAAGTTTCTTGAACTTCAACTATAGAGTAAAAGTACACAAATTTATTTTGCATAAGAAAGTATGGAACAAAGTAAATTTGTTCAAAACATTTAGTAACAAAATGAATAACTGTATCTGCAATGAAATAGACTGGTTTCACATGAACAATATGTCTTTAGATAACCAAGAAATTTATCTAGCAAAAAGTTTCTTCATGAATTAAAGTGTTTAGACAAATGTATTTCACATAACATATTTTAATTTTAAGATAATATCAAAACTCACGATTTCTTAATACAATTGTTTCAGATGGAGGTTTATTTTTAGGCTTAAAAAATATATCTCTAATGAGCATCGAGTGAATGGTTGGTATCTGCTTTTGCTTGTGTAGCCATGGTTCATCTGGATTGTTAGATTCATGATCCAAGGCAACTCGTCTGGATACACGAGTCATAATTCCTAGCAAGTCACTATTTCTATGATCATGTTTGTTCATTTCAGAACAAAGACTCTGAATAAACCATGTGCCATTCTCAGGATGCCTGAATGAATAATAACCTTAAAAAAAATTATCATAATGTATTGTACAAATATAGAGATGATATTCCAAATGTTGAAATTTACCATCGTAAGTGCTGAAAGTAATCAAGAAATCTGCATGTTTAGGAATTTTGTATGAGGTATTAGGAGAATCTACTTCAGTTATCATTTTTTTTCTCAGTGTAATACCAGGATCCAGCCTTTCTCCGCGACATGCCTGAAACAAAAAAACAAGAACAAGCTTTGAATACACAATTATCATTTGATTCTATAGCTTGTACAATTACCTGCACAAAAAATAGTTTAGGTTTTCCGGCTAGTGTACGACATTTATCAGCAGTAAACGAATTCCACAAAAATTCAACTGGGTATGGATTATCTTTGGCATAAACAAATGATTGACTGACCCCGTGTGTCAACACAACAATAGCGAGACAATCATTTTGAGAATGATCAGCATTAGCCACTGTAAAATGTAATCCATAAATAATAAGAATATATATTTAAGAAGATGTCAGCGCAATATTTATTTTCCTCAGACCCATGTGCAATATAGACAAAACGTTTTCACCTAAAATCGGTTTTTATGATTTTTGAGTAATCTTAAAAAATCATTTATTACAAAAAATATAAAGCATAATTTTTATGAGTGCATTACATAATGGTTTTATACTTAATTATTATTTGACTTAGTATAACTTAAAAATAAAATTATTAGTCTAGGTAAGTTATGTTAAAATTATTTTAAGACAATATTTAGACAATTCGATGTCATACCCTAAAAAATATTATTATCGTTTTTGTAATGGGTGATTTTACTCTTAGATTACTTAAAAACATAAAAAAAAAATTGATTCTGCGTAAACGAGTTTAGTCTTTGTTGCACATGGGACAGAGGGAGAAAACAAACAGTGTGCTGTTAAACATCCTCTAAAGTTAAATTCTAAGTCTTAAATAGTTTAATACAATAATACATACATTCGTTCAAATGATGAGTCAATTCTCCATAATACAAGTTATTCCAAACCATAACATTAAAATCTAAACGATAGAACATTTTTTCCAACTCTTCAACATCTTTCCATGAACCTTGCCGTTGGGCTAAGCTATGACTATCAAAAATATCATTATTTATTATGACAGCGATACCTCGATATTCATGATCCATATTATAACATGTAGCATCTTTAGTAACAGGCATTACAACTTCTTGGATGGATCTTCTAAAACCAGGACATAATTTGTTATAGTATATTATCAAAGTAAAGCCATAATATGTACAAATAGATTTACCTGTTTGAATTGGATGTTTGTTGTTTTTCTAATTCTGGAATTGGTCGGGCATCAACAGAATCAGAGTCATTACTGTTACTAAACCTGAACCATGTTCCTTTAAAAGACCTGCCTGAAGAAGACCGTGAACCAGGGCTACTATACCCTTGATCAAGTAATTCAATGGTGAGCTCAGCACGCCTAGATTTATTTAACTCTGTGACTTTTGTAGACTGCGATGTAGATGAGTATAAGACTTCACCAGATGCTGATGGGAAACTATGACGTTTAATATGCGCTGGAGACATAGTTTCACCAACACAGTCAATAACATTTGAAGTTCTACGAACACGTGATGGAATTTCTGATAATGATTCCATATCAATACTTTGTGAATCATCTAAAAACACTTCGTCGTCATCAAATTCTTCCTCATAAAAACCAGTGGATACAGACAAAAGATGCTCTTCTTCCTTTACTGTTGAGCCGAAATCTAATGATACATTCTCTTCTTGTAGAGAATCCATAATGATCTATACAAATCAAAAATATTTGGCATAAGTTTAAGTAATCAAATGTGCAAATCTGGGAGCCATACAATTTTTAGCATTCCTTTTTTTTTTTTGAAGAAATTGAGTAACTAATAACTATGTAAGATACATGCCATAACAAAAAATACAATCACACTTTTGACAACAACATTGCTTCTATCAACAAAGACTGAAGAAGAAATAAAAATTCAAAAATTTATAAAATAAATTGCTTATAAATTAAGATTTACCATTGCAAAAACCATCAAAGTTAAGTATCGTGTCATTTCTTTTAACATTACGGTACAAAATGTAAATTAAGAATCTAGATATTATTATACGCCTGTGAAGGACAATGAATTTACTAAATTTATAGTTATAATAACTTTAACAAATAAAAAATTATATATTATTTAATTATTATATACCTACAATCTACATGTATATTATTTAAAACTAATTTGAATTTAAACTATAGATAGCCATATAGGTATCCACTTGATGATAAGTTAGTTTTAAATTATCAAAGAATAATCATTACATCAAATGCCCAGACACTAAGACACCAGTCATCAATTATTATAAATGATAATTAGGTATTACTATATTGGTAATAATGATAATAATATTATTGTTCTAAATCTTAACACTTTAATTCAGGGCTTGAAATCGGTTTTGAAATCGCGATAACGCAAACAGACAATATTATTTAAACATGGTTATACCTACATGATCTAATAATAGCTAGTAAAACTAGTAAAATCATTGGTATTTTATATAGTTATACATATAAAAAGTCATAATATCTTAGAGTATAATATCATTAATAATTACGCCAGCTCGGCAGCTGCTATGTTGGTATTCATTTCTTTTAGTAGTTTCAAAATACTAAATAGTATGAAAATAAACGTAAGCTATCGATCAGACAAGTTATCTTGACATTGCACAAGCCATAAAGTTTTAAACAAAACATATCTATAATCTAAATTCCCAAAATAAATTTAGAATAAATTCAACAAATTTAATAATAATATTATATAATATCATTATTACCACCGCGCAGTGTGCTGCGTGCAGTACTAAATCGTTATATTATCGCGGACGGCGCGGCGCGGACCTATAATTGTTGTTGCTCACTGTTAATAATTGTTAGGTAAATAATATTATTAATATTGTTTTGTGCAGTACGCGAGTTTTTATTCATTACTCTTATACGTGTTATAAACTATAACTTTAAATTTTAATAAAATGGGCAGAAAGACAACCAATCCCGTTAGTAAGTTGTTTTTTGATTACAACCACCAAAAAGATGAATCGACTTGCACCATTCAAGGTTGTCGTAAACCACTCATGAAAGGACGTCATAGTCATAATTTGGAAACCCATATTCGGAGTTTCCATTCCCATGAAGCAAAAACATTGGACCAAGCTAAGGAAGATACCAAAAATAATAAAGTTCAAAATATAAAGCGTCCATTAGATGATTCAACTGTTCAACTTTCATCGAAGGTAATAAATACCTATTAATAATAATAACGAAATATTTTACATAGGTACCTATCCACAAAACCTTTTTACAATTGTATGCATAGTAGTACAGTCTTGTAAA
>NC_042495.1:22421554-22422649 GCF_005508785.2 Acyrthosiphon pisum
GTACGTATTTATTTACGTATATCGCGTCGTATATAGCACGCGTTTACACACACACACACACACACTGTACGCTCGTATTTTTTATTCTCCGTGCCGTAGTGTATATTCACTAACACACTCTCACTATATAGCGGTGATACGTATTTTACACAGTTTTTATAAACTATTACGACTTTTGTTCGTCGCCGCGATCTTTTTACGAGTAAAAACGCGTTTGAATATTATTAAACTATTACTGGGTAGCTAGGCCAGCAATCTTATAACAATATTCAACTGCTTATTTTTTTTTTTTTAATTTAAACGAATTTAATATTTTTAACGACTTTAATTTATCACACAAAAATTATTATTTTTAATATATCTTATTACTATACTTATTCTAGGCTAGCCCTACAATTACTTTTTTTTTTCACAAATTTGACGTCAACTATTTTTATTCAATAAGGTCCTTTACTGCCTTTTAATTCAAAACAAAATCTATTTTCATCAATATATCAACTTATTTCTCTTTCAACAATTATTTATCATTCAATTTAATTCAATTCAATTACCTTTATTTCAATTCAACATTTATTCATCAATTATTCACTTTTATTTCATCTCAAAATGTATTCATCAAATATTTCAATATATCATTCAATTGCTACGCGCGTGCATTTATTTTCAGATCAGCCTATACCGCTGTCTATCACTATTTATTCTTAATAATCACTATTTATCATTAGATCAGTCCCTTGCTGTCTATTCACCATAAAAAATCTTAGGTCACTCTTCCGCTGCCTACCATAAAAAAAACTTAGACCAGTCTACCACTGTCTATCACAAAAAAAAATAAAATACCTAGGTCAGTCTGCCTTCACAAAAATTATATATTTTCCCTAACAAGCTTGTTATTTATTTATTTTTTTATTTAAATATTACACCTTCACCAATTAATATTTAAAATTAACGCTGGTTTTAAGAAGTAAAACCCAACGTGAGACGTGCACTCCAAAGCTACAATTTTTATATGCTATTTATTTATATTCCTACTTTAATTAATTACTCACAATACTGCTGCTCTTGCTACTTGGGCCATCCTGTCTACTGTATATG
>NC_042495.1:22422699-22432842 GCF_005508785.2 Acyrthosiphon pisum
CTGATTACAGGCCGTCTCTGGTCTGCTTTTATAAGGGCCCAGGCTCTCCTACCTACCCCCCGGTCCATTGTCTTATCCATAATGCGTCGTTGCGTTTATCGATGTCCCATGTACACGTGTGGTCCTAATCATAATGTTGATTCCACGAACCGTCAATTATTTGTTGTGCTCGCATCCTGTTTTCTGGTTTTGATTATTATGTACTTTTATCTACTTTATGTAAAAACAAGCCCCGTATCCTGCCGTGAAATATATGGTTTGTGGTTTTTAATGTGTTTTAATATAGGTATTATTATGTTCGATTAATCCCACCGTTTAGTGATCCATGTATTTATAGTTTTTACATATAATAGATAATTATGAGTGTCTTTCATTCCTTTCAGTATCATCCCTTACCTCCTATGTTATTATTTTAATAATAGTTTATATACTCTCATCTCGATTACCTACGTTATTGTAATATTATGTGTCTTATACTGGTATTATTTAAATGAAACGGATACTATCTGTTACACACTCTATGACAGATTATCAACTCCCTACTCAACTAATAATATTCTGTAGTAGGATAAAAATAATGTAATTTAAGTGCCGATAAGCATACCAACTTAATTATCCATACCCTTTGTAATTTTCCGTATTACTCCGCACTTCCCCGATTTACCATTTTTTTCCTATTTTTAGATTCTGAGTGGAACGATGAATGTATTGATTTTACAATGATGTGTGTTTTTTTTTTTCTGTGTCTGTCATCACCTTTTAGTACAGAAAAAGTGCTTCGATTTTCTTCAACAGTATCTTTTCTGATAGGAAAGTGAATCTAGTTGGTACTTTGGGACAAAGAAAACAAAAGAAAAATTAAGGAAAAACAGGAATTTTTACGCAAAATCTGTCTTCGAGAAAATTGATTTTGGTTTTTAGTGTAACTTTAAAACGAATGACTGTAAATACATGCAATTTTCACTGGTTGTTTATATTTCCATTTTCTATACATGATACAATTTTCAAAATATTTTGATTTGTTTTGAGCTGTTTACGGACAATTTCAGTTTCCAAATTAATTAGTTTTTATTTTCTATGAATGTCAAATAAAACATTATTTGTTGAGTAAAAATACTTGAAAATTTAAACACAAGGCTCCCTACTATATTGTTACAATGACATTTGAAAAATATTAAAAATCCTTAGTCACAGTTTTTTTTTATTAGCATTTAAAGTTCAAAAATTGACAAAATATGTAAAAATCACGAAAATTTGCAAATTATTTTGAGTTAATAATTCGTAAAAATTTTTGTTTTTAGAACTAAGATTTTAAAATGTAATACAAGATTCCTTATAGGTTATTCTACCTTTATCAAAAAAAAAAATGTCTATAAGAAACTCAAATTAAATTTTTATGAGCGTTTGAAATTCATATTTTTACAACATTTGATATTCACTCGATTTCTTACGTAACGATTTTCTTATTTTGTTGTAATTAAAAAACGAATGACTGTAGAAACTTGAAAATTTCACTGAATGTTTATATTAGCATTTTATATATGCGATACAATTTTGAAAATAATTTGACTCTTTTTGAGCTGTTTACGGACATTGTAAGTTTTCAATTTATAAAAAAATATATAAAAATACCTGAATACAATTTTTATAGTTTTGTTTTAGTTCATGGAAAATTACTCCCCCCCCCCCCCCCGTGGGACCATTAATGTACGGGGCGCTAGTGTTGTAATGCCTGGAGGCGGAAAAATGGTAAGTCCGCCTCTGATCATATATATTTGTGTTACATTAGGTACACATCATCCCTTAAATTCTTCCGGAAATCTGGACGACATCTACAACATTGATATAATATCCAGTATTTTGCTACTGGGAGGGGGGCTGATGATTTGTTGTATAGTAGAAGCTTAGCTGTATCTATATTCGTTTTATCATTATTTTTTGGTATTCGTCTAGGAGTTTTTTTTTTTACTATTACTATTATTTTTATTATTATCATCGCCTTCGTTCCTTCTCTCCGTCCGGTCCAGACCAAGGAACATTTGTACCTAGGAAAATATGTTTCCCACAAATGTTTCTTGGTCTGGACCGGGCTTAAGCATAATATAGGTATCGTGTTATTATTATTATTATATTGTTATTCGCCTTTCCACGCGGCGTCTCTCGCGGTACACACACTCTCACGCCCATGTGCGCATATCGCGTGTATACATTGCGTATTTTATAAATTATTTGAGCAACGCCAATTTTTTTTTATGATACACGCCACTCTAACTATTATTCAAGTTTATGAATGGGGGATTATATCGTATATGTATAAAGAAAATATTAGTCAATTTCAGACTTTTCATTGCTATAATACATGAAAAAAAAACAACAAACATTAATTGTTTTACTTATGAATTTAAAATAATTTTTCTGGTACAGTGAAAGACCGTTTTGCGCACGCTTATGACGATAATTGTTTTAATACTCGTTCAAAAATGATGTACACTAAATTACAACACTTCTATAAATAAGCGTAAGGTTTGTAATCTCGCGTGGCAAATACGCGACCGCACGGTGATGCGTTTGAAAAAAAATGTTCCGCTACTAATTACTTAAAAAATAATTTGAAAAACTGAAAAAGTATTAAATAAGTACTGATGCCGCGCGGATCTACCGAAAATTCGTCACCCACACGCGGATTACCTTTGATGTAGACCGCCTAGGCCTATCGGAAATATTGCCTCGCGGGATCAAAAAAAGCTGTGGAAAATGTATTTATGTATTCATATTCATGCTGCGCATCAACAAAATGGCTAACTTGGAAATTTAAAAAACTTATTTGTCTAAAAAAATTGTTTAATAATTTTTGAATTTTTGAAAAAAAAAATCGAATACTATGCTATTCAATCTGAATTTCCATACTTATGACTGTAAAGAAAACTGTATTTAAATATATTGATTTTTCACGGAGATACTAAGGGTGATACGGGACTTCTGGGATATGCGTATATAGAGTTAATAAAAACCGCGTAAATGCCGGACAAACTTATGTTGGCGCCCGCGGTTCGACTTTGAATTTATTCACGGCCCAAACAAGTTTACATAGGGATATACTTTGCGTCACTTACATATTTATTATGTTCGATGTTAAACTCTCGACATCGCAGCGCCCTGTCTCTATATTTTATAATTCGTGTCCATACGCATAAATCAGACGATTGACAAAATATCGCACATAAACAATATAATTTTATATTATAATACCTATTATGGTTTATTGGGGGCGTATACGAAACGGTTTTTAGTTTTTTTACCGAGAGAGCTAGTGATAAACGTTTTTCGCGTCATATATTATAATAATATGCTTTAATAAAATGTATCTCTTCCAAGACTTGCACTATATATTATAATATATATAATTATAAGCTCCAATATATATAAAATCGTATATTATTGTGTCTCGATATGCCACAGATATAGCCGTCCCGTATCCAGATAAATGTTCGAAATGTTGCGTGCACCTACGCAATAAGTGACAACGATTTTGCAATGTAATATAATATTATTAAACATTTTCAAAAATTAAGTAGGTACAATAAACAATAGATAATAGGTACGTATTATATATACGAACATAACAAAAAATTTTGCGGTTAAGAATGTCGAACAAAATAACCTGATGGAGGTCAATTAATGCTTCATGATAATATTTTAATACAGATTAAGGAGAAAAATCGTTCTGTACGCTATTATTGGTATACGTCTCATCAACAATATCTCAATGTACCTATATTTAGTGATGCGACAAGAGAATATTCTTTTGCAAATTATTACCGGGTAATTTTCTTTTTTTAATTTTATATTGTCACTGTGAATAGTGATGTGATTATATTTGAAGGCTATTAACACTGGTGTCAGTCGTGAACTCGTGATAGAACTGTATCAAATATAGTCGTACAGATCGTAGATAATAGAAGATAGCGTAATTTATTTCAATAATTTTACCTCATTAATTTCATAATTATTAAAAAACATTGCACAAGTAATTTTTACATATTTTTTTTTGGTTAACTATAAAAATGTTTTGAATTAAGTAGGTATTCTAGTTATCTAATGACTATAGTATAGTAGCATGTATAAAATACATTAATAATAGTTTATTTTACATTAATTATAATAATTTTTTACTTACTAATCCTGCATAATTATTAAAGTTGTCACTTGTTAACTATACCAAGAATTATAAATTATCAATTATAATACCTACTTCATTCATACTATACAAAACATATAGGTAATTATTTAAATAATGTTTATGATGTGGATTTCTTTGGGTTCAATCTATGAATTATTGAAGAAAAAGAAAATTACCAAATATTCTCTCAAAAGATAACTACGGTAATTTTACATCACTACCTATATTATTTCACACCGAGTTTGCACGCAAGCCGCGGCCGACGACCAAGTCGTTTTTCTTTTCGTTTCAATTTTTTTATATCTCCTCCCCCCCTCACCACCCCTACAACCAAACGGCTTTGACGGACGAATGGATGCGATTCGTGACGGCCTGGACTATTATTATAATATAGGTAGGTATACTATACATATTACATTGTATTATTTCGTGTACTTAATAATAATAATAATATAGTCATATATATACATACATACATACATACATACATACATAGGTACATTACCAGTTTATGTCCGCGATAATTCCGCGGGGCGCGTCCATTTGACCGTGTCCTTTGCGCGCGCGTCTCCTCCTCGCCGCCTGCCGTTTTCTTTTAACAATATAATATTATATACCTATATCATACGAAAACACATAATACCTATGCGCAGAGACCGAGGCACTGCTAAGGGGTATTATGGGACTTAAATATAAAAAGAAAATGCACGTGTTTTTTTTCTCATTTCCCCACTCATCGTAGCGTATTCTTTACTGTACATTTCGTAAATTCGTTTCTTTACGTATACATAATAATTATATATAGGCTTATTAAATTATATTATTACACCCACCGACGTACACAACAATATATATTTAATCGTATAATATCATTGTCGCCGTAAGTATATTATGTCACCGTTTCTTATGTATTATATTGTATATATGTCCGTAAAACGTGTTCCGATTTATTTTTTCTCATCCGATTTGTCCCGCAGGAGACCGCTTCCGCCAGAGGAGACTTATTTTCGATACCATAATATATTATTATTACAATAATATCTGTGTCCTAATATAATATGATTGAAAAGTTTAAAACGTTAAATATTATGTCTATAAATAATAACGTCTTTACCTAGGTATATGATATTATACTGCTGCAGCGGATTACTGTATAACTATGGACATTGAACAGTATTCAAAATAAACTAAAACACTCGATATGTATTTTAAAATTTGTTTTGAACATTGTTGATAAGCATGCATAATTATAGTGATACCTTAATGTGACTGCCAATCTTTCTTCAGCAGTTATTGGGTTACGTAAATGGGTAATCACTTTAGTAATTTTTCGCCTCACTTTTTTTAATAGCTCTTCAAATTATAAAACTGACATACGATAATAATCAAAAAATGTTCTGGTTATTTTTTGATTTCATTGAAGAAGTTTGTAAATCGCATATCACTCTCTCGACTGGATGGACCCAGTATCTTCTATGTTTGGATGGCATTGGTTCATCAAGTTCACCTGCAGATTCGGCCAAACCAAGAATTTCCGCGAGAGAACTCATTTTTAAAGGAAAAATCTTGAAAAATAAGTGATAGAGCGAATAACACATCCGAACACTTTTACTGCAGATGGTGAACTATATCGATGTAGTATGATCTACTTAGTACCCACGAACAAATTATTTTCTAACATTCTATAATGAGTCATTAATAATTAATAATTATTAATTAATTTACACTCATAATATATTAAAACAATATGTGTTCTTTTAATATGTTTCCAATACACTCATAATATAATATTTATTCTATATACTTTTAATATGCTTTCAATACACCCATAATATAATATGTGTTCTATACTTTTAATGTTTTAATATGCTTCAATGTCAATATCGGTATTTTTCGTATTGCGATATCGGGGAAAAAAAATACAATATCGATATTGAAAATTATATCGTTGGCCAACACTTATAATGACATAACAGTTTGTCATACACATTTAACCATTTCGTCGAAATCAAATTATATTATATTATATTATATACTAGTTGATCCCGTGCACTTCGTTTCCCGTTAAATGTTCCAACTCCATATGACTCAAACTTTGATCAATTCGTTTTTAATATTCGGTGTATGGTGTTCAAAATCTATCTTAACTTTTCTGTTGCCTGGTAATGACGTAGTAAATAATAAAATAATAACTGTTTTACGTGAGTTTTTTTATGTAAGTTGATCATTTCCGGTTTTCCTCTTTTTGAGCATATATATCGTGATATTATATGTTTAATAATAAATTGTTGATTAATATTATTATTATAGAAAGATTGGTGATTTATTTTTTCTAAAAAAATGAATTGTTACTGTTATTTTGTTGCTATGGCAATTATAAATTATAATTTGACCTTTAATTGGCCACTCTTTATTTTTCTTTTATAAACCAATGAATTTACACTTCTGACTCCCTGGTGATGGTTAAAAAATACCTAGGCCATTTTTGACTTCAGACTGATACTTATGAGCTCAAACTGAATATCTATGTTGAATTTCAAGAAAATCTGAGTAGTAGTTTTCAAGAAACTGCGTTATTTGAGAAATGGCCACTTTTTTTTATTATACAGATTAATAATTCTTATTAATCTTTAGCAGTACCTAGTAGGTATAGTAGTATAGTTTAATAATATAATAATTTGTACGAGCTTAATTTCGATGAAATCAAACATAAACTAGTCTAATATTTGCAATAACATATTATTTTTAATTATAATATTTCCCACGCTTTTTAAATCGGCAACCGATGAAACGCGTAGTACCTATGGTGGGTCTTTCGATTGTGGTTAATCAGGATACATTATATATGTAATATTCTCATCGTTGGGGCTGGTCAGAGTGATATTCTGATAGCCGTTAACTACGAGTATATTATGATTTTGCAGGAAGCAAGACCACTTGTGTTGATGATGAAGATGTTGACAGGGTAGTTTATAAATAAATGTAGACAGATGAAAAGATGCTTTGTAGTTTATTTAAATGTTCTTCAGTAATTTTGTCTAAGTCCAAATGACAAGTTACTACACAGAGTGACGTGAAGGTGCTTGTTGTGCTCTGGAGTAGACACGTCTGAATACAGGCTGTTTCAGGCTCCCTTTTATATTCAGGTCCCTGCTCCCCCTGCCTATCGATACGCTATCTCTTCTCTAACGGATGTGGTCCGTGTGACCATCAACTCAGCCCACGCACTTGCGATATTCCTAATCTAATCTGAGTATTCGCCATAATGTTCTGACAGCTAATTTATTATTTGTGTTGTCGTGCAGAGAATCATCTCTTTTGCGAATTTACTAAATTCTTATCAGTTACCACATCCTAGTCTATAGTTGCGTACATATACATAATATATACGTATATCTACTCGTGACTTTAGCAATCCCCATATCATGTCAACTGATACGTGTTTTGTGTTTTAATATGGATCGTGATTAAGCACTCGGTTATTTTGACTACATGATTAACCCTTTAACTTTCTATTGTATTTGCATATTTGCAATTTGACTATTGCCAAATTGTTTAAGGAGGTCGTTTACCTACTTGCTTATTCCTAATTTTAACTATTCATATATAATGATATTTATGTGTTGTGAGTAAACGGTTACTATCCGTTACAATATCGGCAACCGGAAAAACGCATAGTGTGATCCGGCACTAAAACAGCAACGACGACGAATTCGTCGAAACATAAGATTTATAGGTAAAAAAAAAAAAAAATGTTTATATTAATCGCATTGAAATACGACGAGAAACATATCATATTATATTATTCGATTCATTTTTTTTTTACACCTGCGCTGTATAATATTTTGCCCTAAATCTATTATAAGGGTTATTAATCCCAACGATTTATTCCGTAAAAAACTCTCAATCTCAGTAATAATTGATATAATAATGTGGAAAAAATCATCGATTTTTATGATATATTATGTAAGTATAAATAAATCTTAATAATATATAAAATTATCATCTTACTATTAAAATGTATATTATTATTTGTCGTCATAAGTATAAGATAACGGAAGCACAAGCGTATATAACGTAACAAAATATTTGTTTTCAACATATCTCTAACTTTATGCTGTTAGCATTAATATAAGAGGAAATTTACCAATATTGTGAAACCTAAACGTAAAGCCGGTATTACATTGGATAGACAATCGTCGATCGACACGTTAATTCGGCATCTATTATCGAATTCCGTTCGACATTGGTGTCGATTTTTTTAAGATTATTATCTGTGTGATTGCAGTGTGAGTACGTCGGTTTTTTACGATACTTAAATTTTTGAACAAATTACTATGATTACTATGGGTACATATGTAAAATATTGGAATAAAAAAATGCTCATGCAGCATGATGAATGTACGAGTATATTAATTGCTATAGGTACGTTAAGGTGGATACAACGCGTCATGCGTCATCTTATGCAAACTGTTTGGTCGAGAACAAAACGCCAAGACAATAATATTTTATATCAAAACGCATTTGTACGAGTTTATGTTTCGTAGTTTAGCGTTTACCTATAAATTATAATACTATACTAAATATAATAAAAGTACATTTTTATTTTAAAAATATTTTCCAAATATGTTTCTTGTAAAGACTATACACTTTTATGCGTTTATTTAATCATAATATATGGAATGACGAGATAGAACATCGTCGAGGTTGAGTAAAATAATAACACGGCCAAGTTGATTTGAATACGTTTTACATTTTACATATTAATTAGTTTATTGCACTTGAATTAAATTTTATTGGCGATTACCATAGCGCGTATATGTGTAGTATAATAATTACGTATAAGATATAGCGATTAACTGTTGAATATAATTTAATATTATGTACATCGTATACGGTACAAGTATTTTTAGAAAATCTAAAAGTATAATTTTCATGGGTCACAGTCTAATGTATAAAAAAAATGTTGATAGATGTGATTTAAATTTGTCCATATACAACTATAGGGAAGAAGTGAACATCATATTATTATGATGCCATAATAATTAATGGATAGATAATCTTCAAGCATAGAGAACAATTTTTCGTTTTAAAAAACGACTTATATAATATACTAATATATATTACGAAATATTTTTCACAATAATATTATATTGTATGTTTCAGATATGACGTAGTTATAATATTCTCGATTAGTTTTTTTTGCTTTTAAACATTTTCAAAATTCACAAAGTAGTGAATTAAATGAAGAATGTTTCCAACAGCAACATATGTGGTAAGCTACATTTATGGATCTTTCACACATGGACACCATCACGGACAGATCATCATTTCTAAGTATCGCGTCCTAAAATACTTTTTTTCTGAAGTTAAAAAAAAAATATGCAGCGTGAATTTTATTGCAGACTTTTCATTATTATTAGTTTATAAAAAATGTTTTACTTATATAATTTTGTCATATTTTAGATTCTGAGTGGAACGATGAATGTATTGATTTTACAATGATGTGTGTTTTTTTTTTTATTTTTTTTTTTATTTTTTTTTGTGTCTGTCATCACGTTTTAGGACAGTAAAAGTGCTTGGATTTTCTTCAACAGTACCTTTTCTGATAGGAAAGTGAATCTAGTTGGTACTTTGGGGGGTCAAAAGTAAAATTTTTCCAATAGTTTTCAAAAGCGCCGTGAAAAACAAAAGAAAAATTAAGGAAAAACGGGAATTTTTACGCAAAATCTGTTTTCGAGAAAATCGATTTTGGTTTTTGGTGTAACGTTAAAAAAAATGACCGTAGATATATGAAATTTTGACTGAATGTTTATCTTAGCATTTTCTATACACCATAACATTTTCAAAATATTTTGATTTATTTTGAGCTCTTTATGGACATTTTCATTTTCCATTTTTTTTTAGTTTTTTTTCTAAAAATATCAATAAAATTTTATTTGTTGAATAAAAAAGCTTGAAAA
>NC_042495.1:22433647-22437805 GCF_005508785.2 Acyrthosiphon pisum
CAATTTTTTTATAAGCATTTAAATATCAAATTTTGACAAAATTTATCAAATTTTTATTTGAAAAATTATTTTGTTAGTTAAAAATTTATAAAATGTTCAATTTTTGTATCTAAAGAAATTAAAAAATTATAAACAAGATTCCACATAAGTAATTAATTCTGTTACCAAAAAATTTAAAAAAATACATTTACACAGTTTATTTTTATAGTCATTTTAAGTACAAATTTGGACGAAATTACATATTAAAAACCTAGGATAACTATTTTAGTTATTTTGTTGTGATTGTATAATATTATTCGTGGGTACTTGAAACTTCTAAAGTATACTATTATATATCTATGATTTTACCACGGTTTTTTGTTGATGTATAACGCGTTATAACTTATAAGTACCTAATAGATATTATGATATGATTAATTTGGAATTTATTATAGGTACCTATTATAGGTCAATTTTTTTTTAATACCATAGATAAGTATATATTATATGTCTAATACATAGACTGATATACCCTCTCCGCTCAGAATCGTTTTTCTTATACAGTGATATTATATCATTGAATTCAAATTTAATACTGTCCATTATACAGTGACCCACTTCTAACCTACTGTACAGCAGAGCGACATCCACTTACCCACCTTTTTGTATTATAGTATGATGTAATTATTTTAATATTCTACAAAATTGTGAATACAAATAACCATAAAACTGATTTCGTAACATTCTAAACACGCAGTACATTAAGTTTTTTTTTTTTTTTTGGGGGGGGGGCGTTTTGTATATTTTGTGGCTATAAACTCCCCACCTATTTCCGTCAATGCTTCAGTAAAAACTAAAAGGGCCTCTAAAATTTTTTTGAACCGGGGCCGGCCTCAAAATTGTAATTGTGGCACTGGGTGTCCTCTGAGGGAGACGTTCCCGCTTGAAACATTTTTGATACCGTGG
The DNA here is from genome assembly GCF_005508785.2 of Acyrthosiphon pisum. NCBI lineage: Eukaryota > Metazoa > Arthropoda > Insecta > Hemiptera > Aphididae > Acyrthosiphon > Acyrthosiphon pisum. The sequence goes on from NC_042495.1 coordinate 22,434,593, forward strand.
AAAAGCTGTCTCCTGTCCCTTTTTTAATAATTATTGTAACTATATTATGTTGTATCGTATTTATTTAGTTAGTGACACTAACTTGGTGTGAAAGTTACCTAGTATCTCAATTTATCATGAAATAACATAATTTCATGCTTTAACGATATTATATAAATTATAAAATGGAAATTTTTTTAATTTATCAAAAATTGTATATTTACACGTCATCCCCCATTCCAGTTACTTGTTAATAATATGTATATGTATAATATATATATATAAATCTTATTTACATTGGATAAATATTAATATTCAATTGGTTATGCCTAGGAGTACATTTTAAGGAGCTCTTTTCTTTTATACTTAGCGCGAACCTCCCAGGTTGTTGAATTATGAATTAATTGCTGTTGTATTCATATTGATTATTGAAGTTAAACTATATTATTATTATTACTATTGTTATTATTATTATTGTTTTTTTTTTTTTTTGTTATTATGAGATATTTTATAATATGTAATTTTAATGTATTATCAAGTTTTGATTATTTGTATTAATTATTGCTTATGGTTTTAAAATTTATATTTTATTTAACCGTAAAATATTGACTACCTATACCAGTTAGATGCGGTTCAATTACAAATAAAATGTTAAAAAAGTTAAAATAAGAAAAGTTAACCATAGATGTATATTGTATAACAGTAGGTACTGTCACTATCATACAATCAGTAACGGTCGATTCCCGACGACTGACGAGCGTCACACCAGTATATTTACCAACCGACGGTCATCGAATATAATATTATATAATAATATCACAACAATAACCCTTGGTAAACTACGTGTAAAAATGGCTAAGTAAAAAAAATATAAGATCTTAAAGCACTATAATGAATAAATGCTGAGTATATTGAATTTAAGTAAACTTATTTTGTTTCATTAATTTATTTACTTGATGAGAAATTGTTTCTTAAAATAATTAAATAATTAAATAGCAAAGGACTATTAAAATATAAGTTATTAATATTTCAAAAATATCATCATTAATATTTACCTATATACTTTTCTAAATAATTCTTCGTCAAGTAAATAAATTATTGAACGAACGGGTTTTGTTGTGATATCACTAATTTTTATCGTTATTAAATATTGAGTATTTAGACACTAATCTATAAGAGCGGTATTATTAATGGTAACATTGGCAACGCTAATGCGACGACGACGACTATCGTGAATCTGAATTTAATATAAATGTCTATTAAAAAGTTCGCACTTTTTCATTTATAGCTTAATTTCTAAACGTACGATTTTGATTATTTTAACAAAAGCACGTTCTACACAACATTTCTGATGTTTTGGAGTTTACTAAGAGTTAATTGATGCATTAGAAAATTATTTATGTCGTATAACAAATTTACCTGTATTTTACACAGTTTAAATAGGCAGCTCCTGATTCGATATACTACACACACACCGCCGTGCAGTTATTATTATTTTTTACTTAGCTCGCGCCACGACTGTGGCTCTGGATAATATCATATAAATAAAAGTCAAGCAGAAAAAGTTTTCAAGTTGAATATTTAATACATTTCAATAACACCATCGACAAAGTATTATAAGTAGTTTATAATAGTATTATACATTGTTCGACAAGAAAACGCACAGGCCGCCCGAAGAAAATCGATTTGGTCTACACATGATCACGCCCTCCACCGGCTGATATCCCTAATCTTCGGCGGTTGGAGGTAATCGGTTGCTCGAGTGGCACTCCCATAATAACATAGTTTCGGAGTGGAAACGGAGTATGGACGAGCAATCGGTCATAAATCTACATGAGTGGAATCCGTGCGTTCTTTCGTTGAATAGTGTTTAGTAATATACGATATGGGTTGATAATTTTTTGCCGAAAACATTGCATTTATTTTAGAATGAATTATTATAACAGTATGTATTTTTGATTAGAATATAGTTCATATTATGCATAATAATATAAAATAATATATTATTGTTAAACCTATATAATTTAATCACTTTTTTTTTTAACCATACAATTGTTTTATCAAATTTTCCATTACCGTTGTAATATGTTGCAGACAGAAACTATCAACCGGATTTAAAGGTATTGGATCTGAAAGACAAATTGATATTAGATTTTTTGAGTGTGAGATTTCCTTTCCGCAGACTGCAACCGCGTATAGAACTCCATTTTTTCAGGCATATAAAAAGTAATGTTTAGCTCACAAACCGAGCATTATTCAACACAAACGGATTTCATCGTAGGTCTTTAATTGTACTATGAAAGTATTAGAATGAACACTGATAAACCTTTTTTAAATCTTCTTCGATTTTTATAAAAATATGATAAAGGGAATTTAACAGTATTGAAAGTTCAAAACCATTATTTAACGGTATTTTTGGCATTCATGGTTATATCACTGTAAAATAGTTACTTTAAATTACATAATTCATTTTAATACATGCTACTTTTATAAATTGTTTGTAAAAAACTGTTAACAAAAACTGTTATCTGTGTTTGTAGTAGTGACTCCAAAATTTCTGAATATATAGGGTGGAAAATGATCTATGCAACAGCGTGCCCATATTTAAGATAACATAAATACAATAAAAGTTATTTGGTTCTAAACATTTTGTTTTTTTTGTTTTTTTTTTTTTGCTTATAAAAAATTATTGAATAGTGCTATTAAAAAAAAGAGCACGCTGTTGCACAGATAAATTTCTTCTCTACGTGTTGTGGAAATTTGGTAGCTCTATAACAAATACGGTGCTAGAAAAGTTCTCCCGCGAAAAACAGTTTTTGCCATGTCGTACATTTGTAAGACGGAGACAACGTATGCGGGTGTAGCGTCAAATTTATTGTTTTTTTTTACAACTATTTGTGCTGCATGGTGGGACATACACCATCCCACATATTGTATAATATATATATTTTTAATGTTTAATTTTTTCTACATAAAAATCGTACAATTTACCAAAACAATATTCGATTTTATTTTAAGTGCAAATTTATTCTAAAAAAAAAGTATCTGTGCAGCACAGGTACCTATATAAACATTTATCAGTCCCTATTGTGTTGGAAAAAAATAATACACAGTAATTATATACATACTAATTTCATAATAATTTTTGTATGCAGTTGCTAAATCTGTAAAAATAAACTAAATTGTGAAAGCTTTCTATTGTTTTTGGTATAAAATGTCAAATTTATATACCTA
>NC_042495.1:22438369-22440890 GCF_005508785.2 Acyrthosiphon pisum
TTTAATAGACACAGTTAAGTAATAATTTAAAGCGAAAGGTTGTAGAAGAACTTTATGGTAAACCATCAAAACTTATTCAAGGAGCTTTATCAAAAGACATTCCAACATTGACAACTTATGATTTAACCTTGATTCGTAATAATATACACCACACTCGGTCATCGACAATTCCAAAACTTCCAGATAAATTACCTGATTTACACAATATTTTATTGAATGAAAATATTCAGACTAACAGAGATGAAAATTTTTTATTAGTGAATGACAACGAAAATAATATAATCATTTTTTCAACAATTACTAATTTAAATTTTTTAAGTGAAGTTGATACAATATTTGTGGATGGAACTTTTAAAAGTTGCCCAAAACTGTTTACATATTTTTTTACAGTCCATGGCTTGATAAATAATAATTATATACCACTAGTATTTTTTTTACTTCCTAATAAAAATATAGATACTTATATAAAAGCATTTTCACATCTCAAATCTGAGTTTCTAAAAAATATTATCAATTTTTCACCTAAAATAATATTTGCTGATTTTGAAAAAGCAATCCACTCATCTTTGTTAATCGTGTGGCCATCAGTTCAAATGAAAGGATGCAGGTTTCATTTAGGTCAAAGCTGGTGGAGGAAAATTCAAACAGTTGGTTTAAGTCAAGAATACAAAAAAAATTCAGATATCAGTATTTTTTTAAAATATTTTTTTGGTCTCCCATTTTTAAAACCAGATGAAGTGGAGGATTGTTTTACTGACGATATTGTATCCATTTTACCCGAAAATGAAAAAGTACAGCAATTTTCCGATTATATATTATATACATACATAAAGCCTGATTGTGACTTCCCGCCTTCTGTATGGGCAATGTACTCATGTTCTATAATTCGAAATACGAATAGTTTTGAAGCCTTCCACTCCAAGTTTAACAGTATGTTTTACTCAGCACACCCGAATATATTTCAATTTATAGATGTTTTAAAAAATGTACAAAAAGAAACTTATATTAAACAACGAAGTATTCTTGTAATTAAAAACAGACGAATGATGGTAGGTGAAAAAGAAAATTCACTAAGACAAAATATGGCAAAATATGAAAGTGGCCAATTAACCCGTTTTGATTATATTAAGAAGGTATCATTCAAGTTTTTACCAATTTTTTAATTTGATAATTATAACTTTTTTTATATATTTTTTTTAACTATTATATTATTATTATTATATTATTAGCCTACACATTTTATTTTACTTACATCTAATTGCATAACAATGATAAAAAAAACAATATTTTTAACCTACCGATAGTCGTAATTTGCTATCGACAGTCCTAAGTCTGTATGAAATGAGAAGGAAAATAATGTTTTTACGTTGGGACGCAATTCGGGTAGTTGTTAAATATGGTTGGGACGCAATTCGTGTAGTCGTTAAATATCTTTGGGACGCAATTCATGTGGAAAAGGGATTTCGGGACGCATTTCATGTGTAATAAATATCATGTTATAGGAAATTGTTCCTCTAATATTCTGGTTTAATTATTATTACTATTATACAATGGTTATTTAACTTAGCTTGTCCCATGAAGTATATTATACTCGTGTTTTTCAAGGTTTAATTGGATTTAATTGGACTGAATATTAAGTTACTGTTCCAGTCCAATAGATAATTAGATTAAAGTTATAAAATGTAAAATATACAGGTAGGTACAGCTACTGCTTTTTTATTTTAATTTAAAATTGAAGAACAGAATAGTTTGATTTATTTAATTCTAAAGTGAATATTAGTTTTTATTAAATTTAATGTGATTTCAGTATCATACTCTAATGATTTTTAAAAAAATAATATTATGTATTTGATAATTTGTATGGTGGAAAGTGAAACTCAATTTTTGTATACAAAATTAAAGTAAATATATACGTACTTTTTCCTACAGTGTCTAAAATAAAATAAAATAAATAAATAATTATCATCATTTGTAATAATCTATATGATATTATGGACCTACTGTATATTTGAGATACATAATAAAATAATAATAAAAATATAGGAACGCTTTTAAAATGTTCAGTTAAATAGACAAATTTAAAAATCGATCCAAGTATATGATGAAATATCGATAGTAAAAAAATCTATTTTAAATTTTAACTTGATAGATTTTATATTTTGAGAACCTTGCATTATTAGTCAAAATTATATAGAAGGCGTATACTAAGTATGAACAGGTACTGGATAAGCCAATTATAATAGTCATAACTCATAACCAATAATGGTTGACATACCACACGAGATCCGCAATCAACCTGATAGTATACAGCTGCGAATATCACGTACAGCGCCGGTGTAACCGGGATTATTTACCCCCGTGAAATTTTACTCCCCCGGTAATATTTCACTAGAGAATATTTACCCACCGGTAAAATTTCACTAGAGAATATTTACCTCCCGGCGAAAAATTCTGGGGGTAAAATATCACTAATGAATATTTACCGGGGGAGGTCAAATTTCACGCGGTAAATGATCACGGG
>NC_042495.1:22440940-22462451 GCF_005508785.2 Acyrthosiphon pisum
TAAAGTAAATATATACGTACTTTTTCCTACAGTGTCTAAATAAAATAAAATAAATAAATAATTATCATCATTTGTAATAATCTATATGATATTATGGACCTACTGTATATTTGAGATACATAATAAAATAATAATAAAAATATAGGAACGCTTTTAAAATGTTCAGTTAAATAGACAAATTTAAAAATCGATCCAAGTATATGATGAAATATCGATAGTAAAAAAATCTATTTTAAATTTTAACTTGATAGATTTTATATTTTGAGAACCTTGCATTATTAGTCAAAATTATATAGAAGGCGTATACTAAGTATGAACAGGTACTGGATAAGCCAATTATAATAGTCATAACTCATAACCAATAATGGTTGACATACCACACGAGATCCGCAATCAACCTGATAGTATACAGCTGCGAATATCACGTACAGCGCCGGTGTAACCGGGATTATTTACCCCCGTGAAATTTTACTCCCCCGGTAATATTTCACTAGAGAATATTTACCCACCGGTAAAATTTCACTAGAGAATATTTACCTCCCGGCGAAAAATTCTGGGGGTAAAATATCACTAATGAATATTTACCGGGGGAGGTCAAATTTCACGCGGTAAATGATCACGGGTACACCGGATCAAATGTCGCGAATCAATTGTCACCGGATATTATTTACCGGACCAAATGACGTGGAACCATTTGATTTTACATATTTTTACATATTTTGTCATAATTACATGTTTTTACATATTTCACAATTATTCAATTTTTTCTCACATATTTATACAATTATACTGTTTTATGTCTTTTTTCAGATTGAGAATAATTGAAAGGTTATCATGACTATATATTATATCGACGATCTTTTGAATTCGAACATTTAAAAGTGCAGGTTATTATTAATTGTAATCAAGATAATTAGATAACTATAGATAAATATGCATTTTTTATTACATTTTATTTTATTATTAATTATTATTAAGATTTTATGACAATGTCGGCGATATTTTGTATTCGAAAATTTAAAAATTAATGTTAATTCATGTTTGTAATCAATATAATTAGATAAATATACATTTTTTATTACATTTTATCAGGGCTTGAAATCGAAATAAATATTTTCGATTTCAATTTCAATTTTGCTTATCGATATTAGTTTTTTCTGATTTCAATTTAAAAATAAAATATCGATTTTTGTTATTATGATTTTTTTATATATAGAATATCGATTTAATTATAATAAGATTTAGATTTTAAATATTTTTTTATTTTTTTTCGATTTTATATAAAATTTTATTTTTTTCGATTTTAAATGTAATTAATTTTTTTTATTTTAGTTTCCATTCAAAACTTAAATACCTATTATTATTTTGAAATTATTAGTGAAATATTTTCTAATTATGAATTATTACTATATTATATTATTCTTTAATACTTTTACATTTCAACCAATGTCTAATTTAGTTTAGATTTTGTTCATATGAGCTAAATTTCTGTCTCAGCTATTCAAATAACAATTCCCAAGCCTAAAAGGCTTAACTTTAGCTATTGTTTAGACTTTTTAAATCACAAAATACTAAAAAGCCACCCAACAGATAACATAATAAGCCAATAAATTGTCATACTTTTGGACATTTTATTATTGGTTAATATTTAAAAGAACGACGTACGGGCGACGGGCCACGGACTAAGATATTAATATCTTATCGCTATAATACAAACTATATATAGGTATACGAAATAAATCATGTGTAATAACTAATAATGGAAAAAATATTTTTCCAAGCATTTTATTTAATAAGCCGAATGTGAGTATATAAATAAAACTTGCAATAAAAACAATAATCGCTCGTCGAACGCTGATTCCTTATCGTATATTATATATGTATTTTAATATGTATATTCCAAAGATTCTATTCTAATTTCTAAGAAAACAAAATATTAGACATTATTATTTTCTACGATTACAGATATTTGTTATTAGTTATTACTATACACACTAATACCCTATTATAAATAATATGCAATGTGCATTATATATTATAGTCAACAATACCCAATATGGCAATGCATGTGCCTGTGAACAATATAAAATATAAATATTAAATAGATCTTATGATATTATAACAAACAAGGCTGTATACTTATTTGAATATAAAATTAAAATTTTTTTGAATTTTATTAAAATCGATTTTATTATGATAATGATTACGATTTTGATATGAAATATCGATTTTGACATTTTTCAATTTTTAAATACATTTTGAAAATCATTAACAATCATTAACGATTTCGATATTACTTTTGATTTTTTAAAAGATTTTTAACGATTTTTATCGATATTTAAAATCGATTTTGAAATCGATTTCAAGCCCTGCATTTTATTATATTATTAATTATTATTTTTTTTTTTCGATAATACATATTTTGAATTATTTAACATATATTTATGTACATATTTTTATTGTATAAATACATACTTTGGTTATATAAATACATATAAATCCGAGCCATAATTATAACATTTTTTAATTCACTAAGACAAAATATGGCAAAATATGAAAGTGGCCAATTAACCCGTTTTGATTATATTAAGAAGGTATCATTCAAGTTTTTACCAATTTTTTAATTTGATAATTATAACTTTTTTTATATATTTTTTTTAACTATTATATTATTATTATTATATTATTAGCCTACACATTTTATTTTACTTATATCTAATTGCATAACAATGATAAAAAAAACAATATTTTTAACCTACCGATAGTCGTAATTTGCTATCGACAGTCCTAAGTCTGTATGAAATGAGAAGGAAAATAATGTTTTTACGTTGGGACGCAATTCGGGTAGTTGTTAAATATGGTTGGGACGCAATTCGTGTAGTCGTTAAATATCTTTGGGACGCAATTCATGTGGAAAAGGGATTTCGGGACGCATTTCATGTGTAATAAATATCATGTTATAGGAAATTGTTCCTCTAATATTCTGGTTTAATTATTATTACTATTATACAATGGTTATTTAACTTAGCTTGTCCCATGAAGTATATTATACTCGTGTTTTTCAAGGTTTAATTGGATTTAATTGGACTGAATATTAAGTTACTGTTCCAGTCCAATAGATAATTAGATTAAAGTTATAAAATGTAAAATATACAGGTAGGTACAGCTACTGCTTTTTTATTTTAATTTGAAATTGAAGAACAGAATAGTTTGATTTATTTAATTCTAAAGTGAATATTAGTTTTTATTAAATTTAATGTGATTTCAGTATCATACTCTAATGATTTTTAAAAAAATAATATTATGTATTTGATAATTTGTATGGTGGAAAGTGAAACTCAATTTTTGTATACAAAATTAAAGTAAATATATACGTACTTTTTCCTACAGTGTCTAAAATAAAATAAAATAAATAAATAATTATCATCATTTGTAATAATCTATATGATATTATGGACCTACTGTATATTTGAGATACATAATAAAATAATAATAAAAATATAGGAACGCTTTTAAAATGTTCAGTTAAATAGACAAATTTAAAAATCGATCCAAGTATATGATGAAATATCGATAGTAAAAAAATCTATTTTAAATTTTAACTTGATAGATTTTATATTTTGAGAACCTTGCATTATTAGTCAAAATTATATAGAAGGCGTATACTAAGTATGAACAGGTACTGGATAAGCCAATTATTATTAGCTAATAGTCATAACCAATAATGGGTGACAAACTACACGAGATCCGCAATCAACCTGATAGTATACAGCTGCGAATATCACGTACAACGCCGGTCGGAATAGCAATACATTGAAATATAATATCATATCCACTTCAAAAAAAAAAAATAATTATGTAGCTTATATGTTAGTGAACTGTTTGGTGTAGGTGAAGCGTTAAAATAGCAAATACTCAAATAATTAAAAATACAACTCTAAATAGTAAGCAAACTATAGCTCCGGTATATTATGCATATTTAAATTTTTTTTTTTAAATAAATAGATTTTTTCTTTCTGAACATGATGGGTGATGAAAACTTAAATAGTGCAAGTGATATTACCACATTTTAAGTTTCATTAAAGATAAACTACGCACATTTTACACAATATTTATTTGAGTGCTTCTGTCGAAATATAAAATATACATGTCTAAAATAACAACAATTATTTTGTTTTTGTAACAATGGCAATTAATAACAATCACATTCACCACATACACAGTATCTTTTCATAATAAATATGAAGTTATACGAAACTGTTCCTCTAATATTGTGGTTTAATTATTATTATTATTCTGCAATGTTTATTTAACTCGTTCCATGAAGTATATTATATCTGTTTTTTCAAGGTTTAATTGGATTTAATTGGACTGAATATTAACTTATTGTTACAATCCAATAGACAATTATATTAAAGTTATAAAATGTAAATATTGGTAGGTACGGCAACTTTTTTTTTTTATAATTCGAAATTGTACAAAGTAAACATTATTGTTTATTATACGAATCAAAAAATAGAATAGTTTGATTAATTTAATTATAAAGTGAATATTAGTTTTTATAAATTTTAAACGATCTCAGTATCATACTCTAAAGATTTCTAAAAATATAATATTATGTATTTAATAATTTGTATGATGGAAAGTGAAACTCAATAGTTTTATACAAAATTAAAGTAAATATATACGTACAATATCCCATATATTCTAAAATAAAATAAATAATTATCATCATTTGTAATAATTTATATGATATTATGGACCTACTGCATATTCGAGACACATAATAAAATTATAATAAAAATATAGGAACGCTTTTAAAATGTTCAGTTAAATAGGCTAATTTAAAATCGATCTAAGTACTTATATGATGAATTATCGATACTATAAAAATCTATTTTAAATTGTAACTTGATAGATTATATATTTTGAGAACCTTGCATTATTAGTCAAAATTATATAGAAGGCGTATACTAAGTATGAACAGGTACTGGACCATGCAATTAATAGCCAATAGTCATAACCAATAGTGGGTGACGGCTTGTGAAATTAACGGATTTATTGCTACAATAGTCAAAAATTGAGACTGACAATGATCATGTAATTTATGAAACACAAATCACATAAATTTAATTACAAAATTAATCAAATTAAAAATAGTTGATAATTACTTACGTGGTATTTCTAGAAATAAAATAACAAACATAATATTTAATTAATAATATTATATATATTCCCAATCTAAGAATTATAAGAATGGCTTAATTATTGTCCTATAAAATATATCGTAAACAAGAATTCAACAATGATTTACTAATGACAGTCAATCGTTTTCAAGAAGTTATGTATTGATATGATTTTTAATTTAAGGGAGCTGCGGCAGATGAAAAAGAAAGTGACTTTTAGACCAATAAACTAGACATTACTGGAACAATTTGGTTCGACAGATTTAAATTTTGAAAATGAATTATGATTGATCAACAAGTTTACTAGGAAATGATCGAGGCGATTTTGAATATTTTTTTTTCAGCTGTGATATCCAAGAATAAAAATATCGAAAAAATATGATATTTTTGTATTTATATTATTCATAAGTTACAGCAGTCGTTATTATTATTATATTTCATAGCCAATTACAATAAATTTTAAGGTAAACAATGATGAGTCATTGATGACCATTATGACTTATAAGCTGCATATTATTAAGAGCAAGACTACTAGAGTATCAATATCCAAATACTTCTTAGGGACTAAAATACTTAATTTAAATATTGCTATTTATAAATTTATATTTAATATTTTGTTAAAATATGTCAAGATAAGTTATTATTGCAATAAAGTTATTATTATTATTTTTTAAAGTTCAAATGTTGACGACATTTATCATATTGAAAATGTACAAATTATTTTATCTATAAATAAATGTATAAAATATTGAATTTTTATAGCTGAAAATTCAAATTTTAAAACAAGGTTCGACGTAAGTATTCATACTTTAACTAAAAAATCTTAAAAATATATGAACTTATTTTTTTGAGTTTGGACACAATTAGATATTTAAGCAAGGAAGAACGATTTTAGTTTTTGTATTATAATTTCAAAATATTATGCGTAGGTACTTGAAACTTATATGCATTGGTTTAGAAAAACAAAAAATGGTTTTGGTAAGATTCCAATTTTAATATTATCAAAAAGTTCCAGTTAAAATATTGGTATTTTTTATTTCGGTTCTAAGCCCCGGGCCGCAAATAATAAAATCCACTAGGTACTGATGTATTGAAACGATTTATAACCGCAAACTTAGTTTTAATTATATCTTATGCACTGCACGTTTTACAAACATCAGTTCGGTAGGTTAATAATTTATAGCGAAATTCAAATATAATAATATTATAATAATTAAGTAAAACCGAAAAATATAGTAAGGAATTGGAAGACTTGATGAAACTCAAGATCATAAGACAATCATATATTACAAAATAAAAGTAATTACGTACCATCCTCAGCTGGAATAAAATACAAACTCTAGTTATTAATTATAAAATATTTATAATATTGTTTTACAATAAGAACATGGATTCAACTAAACATTGCACACCGTGAAAACTGTGTAATGCGGAATTCCATGAGATCTACTGAAAATTCCGTCTTATGCAGTACACGACTATTGTGTAATAAGTTAGTCTATTGATTTATTATATATTTATTTAGTTTATATGACTAGTAAGTTAATTTATTTAACTACTCTTATAGATTGTCATTTGTCACTAAATAATAACGTTATAACATGAAAAAAAAAAACGATTAATATCACCATTTAAACAGTTGTGTTTAATTTTCACAGCTACGGGAATAGTTTGTATCTCTGACACAATATACATTGATACGATACCATATATACAAATAATGGAATGATCCATTTTATTTAGGTTTAACTCAATAACTCTTACATAAAACTTTAGGAACATGCTGGGACCCAAAAAAATTCCTGAATGGATAGTTTTCAGTATTATTCAGGTTCCACATTAAACAGTTTACACTGAACACAGTTTTGAAATTTAATAATAAATAGCAAACTATTTTTATTTTTTCCGAATCCTGAGAATTGAATGTAACTACCTACTTATATTTAATATAACATAAACTTTGGAATCTTAAGCCATATACACGTGTTAAATAATTATAATATAATAAAGCATAAAATAAATCAAAAACTACTTACAAACTTTATCTATAAATAAAATACCCAATAGTAATTTATAAGTTTAATTATACATTTCTTTATAATAAATTATGAATAATGTGGAGAATTTAGTGATTTGTTTGAAAAGTTCTCAACAAATTTATAAAATTCTCTGTTGGGGGGGACCAACTTTAAATTCGAATAGTTTTTTTGTATAAATATGAAAATATCTAAATTTGAACTTAATATATTTATTTATTTCATAGTTTATTTATGGTATCATATTTACTAATTAACTTTTACGACTATTACAATAACTCTATAACTCAGAAAAATAAAATTTAATGCAATATAATATAAAATAAAATAATTTATTTTTTTAGGCCCTATATGCTGCTCAAAGGCGAACAAAAATTATGAAAAATCAAAATATGTTTCAGAAACACAGGAGTTTAAAAAAGGAATTTTAATTAGATTAGAATATGTAAGGAAAATGTATTCTCACCTATCGAACCACACCGAAAACGTTATTGGAATCGCAAGTAATAACCGAATTAGGATAATATAATCATAGCTACACACAGACCTAATTACTAAACACATTCGGTAAAAGTCACATTTTCCCATAGTGTATAGCTTTTAAAACGTCTAATTTATATATCAATACAGAATTGTAAATTATATTTTCAATGATTTTCAATTGATTAAAAAACATTAAAAAAGAGAAAAATATTCTTTGGGTAAATTTACCAAGATACTTTCAAACAAAAAAATTAATTTTAAAGATCAATATTGAATAAAAAATTAAAAAAAAAAAAATCATACTGATGATATCTGTAAAATAAATTATAAAATATTAATTAAAAACCTTATTATTTACGTACCTAAATATTAGTAAATCGAAGTCCCAGGAAGAAACAAGTATTGTCAAACATTTACATAATATTGTTATTATTGAGTTATTTTAAATTGAATTATCAAAAGTAAATAATCATCATATAATTTATTTATTATATAAAAAGCAGGTAAGTGGATGTCGCTCTGCTGTACATCAGTAGGTTACAAGTGGGTAAATGTGTATGGATTGTATTAAAATTGAATTCAATGATATAATTTCATTGTATATTTGTATAAGAAGAACGATTCTGAGCGGAGACGGTTTGTTAGTCTGGATTATTTATATTGTTATTATTTATCTATACATATAAAATCCAAATACCTACCACTTAGTCACTGATCGCTGTAACTCAAAAACTATGCGACGTACGAACTTGAAATTTGGAATAGAGGTTCTTGTCATATTTTCACCGTGCAGTAAGAAAGGATTTGCTGAAGTTCGCATTTTAAAGAGGTGCTCAAACAGGGATATTGAGGTTTACGATGGAAATTGAAAATTTAATTTTTATTTATTAATAGTTGTCATTGGTTACAGTTTAGAGAAGAAATTAGTATTTATTTAAAATGTGTTATTCGGGCATATCAGGTAAAAGCTTGTATCAAATCAAATTATTGAACATCGCCTACCAGGATGGCTGAGTTGCACTTACTGCAGCAAGTTACACCCAAAAAAAGTTGAACAATCATTTTTTTTTAAGAATTGCTATTTTTTACGGGCAACGAAGTGCACGGGTTCGGCTAAGTATAGCATATAAGTTAAATTAATATTATAATATTATTTTTTGTATTCGTTGCTATAGTGATAAACAAAGAGTTAGACATTTAAATACCATTTTTTAGCGTTTTTTCGTAATTTTTCGGTGGTTTTTCCGGTGGCATTAAATAACTATTGAGAAAATCGAAAAATGACCTCTCTAAAATATCATCTTGATCCAATTTTCAAAAAGATATGGTACAATACATGTTCAAATTGAAGAACTGCTTATGGTAGAAATTTTGTACACGGGACAAAAGAAAAAAAAAATTAAACAACATTGTTCTGCTCAGAGTCTAAAATGAATGTATCTGTGTGTCTATTTGTGTGTCCACATTACCATGGCAACCAACTCTGGGAGAGAAATGAATGTTTATCTGCCTGAGTTGTCATGGTTAACCTATGGGGTTTTGAAGCTATTTTAATAATAATTATTGGTTGCAGGCAACGAAGTGAACGGGATCATTTGGTACATAGATATATTAGATTGAAGATAAGCTATTTTCAAAAATGATAGGACCAACCCCGGGTGGAGCTCAAACGGGGATTTTGAGATTTCCGATGGACAATTTTGTTTATGAATGGTTACCATGGGTTTTCAAGCTATAATAATAATAATTATTGGTTGTCGGGAAACGAAGTGCGTGGGATCAGATATTTTATTATAAAAGACAAACATTTGTGTACTCGACTAATCTGTGTCCTTTACTTAAACGAAAATGAAATTTGGTGCAGAGATAGAATATACTTTGGGGAAGAACATTTTTCACGAAAAATGGTAAATAAGAGGTCCAACCTTGGGCAGTTCTCAAACAGGGATTTTGAGAATATTATTAAAATTATTATTTTTTGTTTATAATTGTTTGTATTGGTGTATTGTGAATGATCACATTCATATTGACCCATTGATTTTAATAAAAATTATTATTATTATTAATGCGCTAATCCTATTTATTTTAGTACAGAATGTATCGATTTTGAACTACGGTTTCGGTGGACAAATTGTTTGTATTTTTTGATACTTTAGAGTTAAATTATGCACTTGCACCACGCAGAGTCCGTGATCTACCGCCGGTAGATTGCCTAACTGATATTATACAACTCTCATAATTTCAAAAATCTATCAATAGCAACGCATTTCCACGTCAGCTAGTAAGTAGTAGCAATATCACATAATATTTCTGTTCTACCTAGTTAACTATTAAAAACTTATGCAATAACAATATAATGTCATTGCCATTGTCCATTGATAACAATATATTAATAGTACCGCCTATTATAATTACATTAATTCATACAATAATAAAGAGTTAAAAATGTAATAATATATACAGACAATATAAGTGGTATTATAGACATCAATAGCTTACTGGGTATTTTGACTAAATTGTTTTCTCGGTATCTGCATTTAATGCTAGTACTTTTTCTTGATATTTTACCATAAATTTCAGTTTATGAATTATAGTTATTTTAACTCCTAGATAGGTAAAGGCGTTTCTGATAATCTGCTGTGACGTTACCTGTTAAGGTAAATCTTGGCTGACAGAAATTTAAAAAATTAAGTAAATGTTATGTAACGTGTCTGATGATAATCATTTACAGTAAAATATGCTCATAATATTACATGTCATAAATTATAATATATATTATGATACACAAATCTTGATATTTATATGCCATTATTAAATCGTGAACTTAACATAACATATATTTTTCGTGGTATTATATTTTGTTCTTTTGATTTGGATAGAACTCGCATTACTTTGTACACTATATTTCCATATATTTGTGGAATACAAAAATGAATTTGGAAGTATGTTCCCATTGGTCATATGGAAATTCCAAGAGAAGGGAAAGTAAAAAAATGATAAAACACATAAAATATACAAATTATACATACCCTTGATCTTATAGTCTGCGAAAAAAAAATATTATACCAGTTATTATTACAACAATAAAATACAATATGAAATTTAAAGTGGTGTTCAATAAGATGGACCCCTTAAGTTTTCTCTATCGCTAATGAAAATGTATGAGTCAATATAAATTAAACTTAAACATTACAAATGCACATAAAATAACGGGTCAGAGCTCAGAAGCTAGTGTAAGCCCACCCAAAAAACGTATCAAAGAAACAGATAACAATAATTTCATCAAAACAATACCAAAAATATACAAACCACCACCAATTACAGTGTGTTCTGTTAACGATATACAGATATTAGTTACTATTTTATCTCTTGAAGAAGTCTCCGGTAATGAACATCAACTGAAAACTTTCATTAAAGTGACATCAAAATCTCCACAAAGGATGAATCCCAGTTTAGATGAACATTAAAAGCTCTTAAAAATAACAAAATTGAATATCATAGATATCAATTGAAAGTTATATTCACAAGTTAGATAGTCTATTTTATCATAAAATTAAAATAGAACTTCCAATAAAATAAAAGATGTGCCTCATTGTAAAAACTGTCATTCATTCGGTTATACACAAAATTACTGCTACAAAAATTCTGTGCGCATAAAATTCAGTGAAGAGCATAGAACAGAAGAATGTTATAAGTGAAAAAAAAACAAAAGCTAAATGTTGTATTTTACAGCTTCCAGGTGGAACTGGACAACGGTACCCCGAAGGGCCATTCGAATATGTCGGAGAACAATAATACTTTGAAGGCACCTGGTGAATTAAGCTGACACTATAAAATAATATGCATAAGAAATTGTGCGGGTAGGAAACCTAATGCGCACAACGACCAATGTGACCATGACGGGAGGTGACACATGGGAAAAGGAAAATGCGGGAGAAGTGCCTCTGTGATCGTGCAATGACCACAGAGCTCACTACAAAATAGGGGGCTTAAGATTAGACTTAGGGTTTTGGTATCTATACATATATGTATATAGATGCACTGGTGTCTTGGGACGAACAGCAACTTAGGGGTGACGTGGGTCTCGATGACCTGGGGCGGCCTCTCACACATGACTGTGGGGTTGTGCCAGTAATTCCAATATTTGCATTATTCAACGCTGCCAAAAGATTGCTCAACGTACTATTGTCCTAGAATACCAGTACGACAGAAAATACACAATCCCCCGAGATTTGACGATAACCTCCGTTCAGGACAAGATTACCAATTTTTCCCGCAAACACGAGATAAGGCTAGATAAACATACTGATTTAGTAGCAATTCAACTACTTGATAACTCACAATATATAAGGCGTCTCAAACGCCGAAAAACATTTTATGACTTAGTATAAATAATTAGATTAAGACCGGGACCTCTGCACTAATAGTGATAACCCAAACATTTTTTTGCATGTATTTACCAAAATATTTATTCATTAATATTTGTGAACACCTTTGAAATGTATTGTTAAAGATCATTGATCGTCTTAGTAAAAATGCCTTAGGGTAGGTATAGTTTAAAAAATAATAAAACTAATCTACAGGCTAACAATCAAGCTAATGTATGGACTAATTAATAATATACCCCTTATTATTATCTAGAAATCTCACACAATTTAGTTAAATAAAATAATATTATACGTACGTAAATAAACTATATAAAATTATAATAAAATATATTATTAACAACTACATACAAATTAATTCAACACTTATATTTTAATGATTAATGATTAATAGCTTTAAAAAAAAAAAAAAAATGTTGCATCCAAAAATAAATTGTAAGTCAGTAACGTAAATGTAACGTAAAATCTGCATTATTCGTCGCTATAAATTATTTGAATTATGTGGTTTGAAAAAAACATATTTGAATTAAATACAAAAGAAGAGGCCATGATTTTAGTGTCGAAATTGGAAATTAAATAGACAGTAAAAAATAACTTCAAACGTACAATTGATATGATAGTTTTCATTAAAAAAATATATTGTTTTTGTTTTTGGATGACAAATATTATGAAAATATCAGTAATTTTTATAATATACTAAGAGCAAGGTATCACATAATGTTATACTTCATAACGCAAATTCGCAAAAACAATTAAAAACACAAAAATTACTTACTCCGTGTTGTTGCTAAATAAAAAATAGAAATAGATTTTTGTGCATGGTTAGTTTTATACTAATTTGCCTTAAAAATAATAAAATATAATATGAAAAATAAATTATTCACATTTAAGTTTGTAATATATTATATTTCCATACTTAAATAAAAACACGGAATAACTAATACCGGCGGTCTGTATGGAGTGTGGGGTGACCCGGTATACATACGCTTTAGGCATATATCTATACGTATTCCTTATACACACACAGCGACACATGCAACACATTCTACATCTCTACGGTCTCTAGACATTCGGTCAAAACGACAGTAAATTTGTCGCATCGCACAAAATAATAAAATATTTCAATACTTTGATATCACATATTAATCGACCCACATGAGAATAAGGGATCACTCCAAAATCATATTATATAAGGACCATAGAGAATCGACTCATCGTCAGTGTTATTACAGAAAAGCCTGTCTTTCACACAAGATTCGAGGTATAACGACCACGCCAGTATGCACTTCGACAATACTTTTGCTATTCAAAGCGAATGCGCTTATATATGTATGTATATTTAGTTATTCCAGCATTCGGTATGACTGTCTAAATTAATTATTTTGTATTATCTAACAATTTCACCTTGTTAATTATTTATCCACCTATGTATTTACTTTTTGATATAATATAACATTCTGCGTAAGTCGTAATAAGCTCATGTGACAATATTGTAAACAAAGAAGTTCTATTGTGGAAACAAAGATGGATAGCCGGTGCAGAAGATAAACTCCCTTGAACTTTTATAGATGCCATACATTGTTGTGATGAGTTTATGTTTCCTATAGTGTAACAATATTTAAAAATTGGTGCTACGTATTGCCCGTCACAGTTGCCAGCTTAGAACGGAACTTTTCCACGTTAAAACGTTTGAAATCATACTTGAATAATTCCATGGGGAAAATCGTCTAAATGGATTGGCTCATCTAAGTATTCACAGAGAAATACCAATAAAAAGTAGTGAATTGGTCGATTTTTTTTCAGAAAAAAATAGAAAATTAATGTTGTCCACTGTTTATTTATACTATTTTTTACTATACTTATACATTTTAAAATTAACAATTTGTTAGTAATTTGTATAATAATTTATAATTTTATAATTTTATCTACTTTTTTATTATACCTACCTACTTATACATTATAAAATTAACAATAAATAATTTCTTATATTTGATAAGATCTTATATTGATAGATTTGGTATTATGAAAAATAACTTTTGGGAACAAAAAAAATGTGAAAAACACATTTGGAATTATGTCTCCCTACCATAATTATTAATACACATAATCAATAAAACGTTAGAAATGATATTTAGTTGTCAACATGCTAATAATTATCAATATACAACCACAAGGCACAAAAATATTATATGATTATGATTTTATTGGGAATGGGATCTATTAACTACAACTATTACATGATCAATTTACAAATTAGAATAATAATTATTACTTTTTAACAAAATGGTTCTCATTATGTAACTTATCACTCAATATGGAGAATTCTAGTTTTGTGAACATAAACATAATTTAATTTAATAAAATATTATCTAGATTTTAAAAAGCATACTAAACTATTTCTTAGCTATTCCACTTATATAAAACACTTATACAAATACACTTAGTTCCGAATTTTTGTACGAAACTTTTTTTCAGTTTTCGTGTAATAATGAAATGAATCAACGATAACTTTGCTTGTAACTTATAACTAGGTATAACGAAGTAAAGAGTTTCAATTTCTCATACCCTTCAAATCCAATTTTTTTACCTAATTACTTCAATAAGACAAATTATTAAACTCATAAATACTTACAATTTTTTTTATCTATAAAAACAAATTTAAATTTTTCAATAAATGGGTTCGTTACTAGGAGATCTATCATATTGTATCAGCGTTTTTTTCGTACATATTATTATGTTTTTTTCTGTTTTTTTTTTAATTTTGTTTACCTACAATACTTACTACCTACTGTAAAAACATGTTACCATGTGCAATCATATTTCACGTCTTCGCGTGCTTAAAGGTATTTTATATAGGCACCTTTTATAAGGTAGGTACCATAAACATTCATTTTCGTGACTTACATAGTTATACTATATTAGGTATAATGTTAATTATAAAATGTGATGAATTAGCTCTGTTGTGTAATATACGTCTAGTTAGGGCTGTTCGATTATTTCGATTAATCGATTATTACGACGATTATTATTTTATCGATTATTTTACAGTTTTCATAAAATTCGATTAATCGCCAAATAATCTAAATTCGATTAATCAATTAATCGAATTTCCGATTAATCAAATAATCGAATTTCCGATCGATCAAATAATCGAATTTTTCGAATAAACAAGATGATTAATCGTTATTTTGACGGTTCGAATGAACTTCTATTTTTAACACTTAGGGAATTTTTTACTCTATTCCATTTTGAGTGGGTCTGTGTTTACTTTATGCCAACACACTAATCTTCATTAAAAAAAATCGATTAATCGGTTAATCAGTCATTAAAAAAAATCGATTAATCGTTTATTCAGTCATTAAAAAAATCGGTGATCGATTAATCAGTCGTTATAAAATCGATTTTTGGTTTGATTATTAATTTTCGATTAATCGAAATAATCGATAAAATGTGAAATTAATAATCGAGTGGTAAAAAAATTAATCGAACAGCCCTACGTCTAGTGTTAGTCATTTAGGGAGGTAGGCACCTATACCTATGCTGTGCCTATATCACTGTAACAGATGTGTTAAATTTGAATTCAATGTTTAATGATTGTTTACGATGGAAAATGATTCTGAGCGGATATGATCTATATTTCTAAGAATATATTGGTTATAAATATATTTATTTTAATTTTAATTATATTGTAGGTTCCACTAATATTTGCCTAAAACAAATCAATTGTAATTAAGTACAGTAAATATAATTTTTATTTACATTATAATTGCCATTTTATTACTATTTTAAACTTTTTGGTATTATTGTATGTGCGTGTGTGAAAACTGAAAATCACATTATTAAATATTGTTATTTAGACGCAGGTACGAGCTGTGCACCGTCACACACTACACGCTCATATTACGCATAGCTCATCAGTAAGATTGTAATTTTAAAATTTTAGTTATTGGTAAACATATTAAGATTTGGTATCGTGTAGGTATAATATTAATTAAAAATTGATTATTTTTTATGTTTAAACACATATTATATTTATAGTTAACAGGAAAACATAAAAATTCACATTCAATAAACTAAAAATACGATCATTTAAATCAATAAATCTGTGACGATTCTGTAATGGTTTAGAAATTACTTGCTCGTAATGTATAACTCAGAAAGTTAACTTATGTCAACAAAACAATAGAGCATTAATTACAAGAAAACATAAGATATAATATTATTTATGCACATGTACAGTAAGTAGTCAAGATCAGAAAGTATAAATTAACAGCAATCAACTGTATTATTTTAGAATTGAATTTGTTTTATAAATTTACTATACCTTATTATTAATAAAAAAAAAAAAAAAAACGATGAAAATACGTACCTAGGTTAGCTAAAAATAAAAATAACTGATTTATTACAATAATATATAGGCAGATACATTATATTTAGTAACTTAATTTTTTGCATCAAATGATGAACAATATTTTAAATATTTCAGCAGGTATGCAATTTAAATTAATATAATGAATTGTAAAACATTTAAATGATTCCGTAGCTATAATTTCAACGAATTTTATTAATATTAAGTATTTGAGTCTTTGGACGTTTACGATTGCTCTTTCATTGGTGAAGCAACACATTTATAGAGTACTGCATTTATTTATGTGGTATACATCACAGGCTTGCATTCAGAGCACAGATATGGAAAGGGGGCAACAACACACGAACGTTTTTGAATAAATACCTTCAAATTCCACGTTTTTTATGTTAGCATGTTTATTATCTGAAATTTAATAACAATAGTATTCTTATAGATTAATACTAAGCATCATTATTTATATTTATTTTTGTAACGTAAATGTTGTATTTGAATAATTTTAACTACCATACGGAAGTATTATTTTTACTATTATTGTACTCATATAAATTAGCTTGGGATGAAATATAATGGCTGTTTGATGAACGGACATTAACAAATCGTTATACATTGTGTTTTTAGGTTGACACTGTAGCACGTTATTAATTTTGTATGCAATATGGTTGTTTGAGAGCGAGGAATAAGTTTATGAAATAAGTATATTTATAACTATTATACAGCTAAACACAGGGACTAGAACTGGAACTGAAAGAACCAGTTCCTGTAGAAAATTTAAGATCCAGAATATTGGTTGAAACACATATTTTGCAATGCTTAGAACCGATCAAGAACCGGAACCCATATTAATAAACAATAAGTTTTCCGGTCAGGTTAAGATCATAATTTATAATATTATTTGCATAATTGTATAGTATATAGTCAATAGTTTCGATTAAAAAGTACAGATTAATAGCAATCAACTGTACATTGTTTAGAATTATTTTTTTTAATAAATTTACAATAGCTTATCATAGCCTATAGGTGTTAGAATTGTCTTCTATGGATAATTCAAAAACTTGTAATTTGTTAATTGATAATAATTAATGAATAAATTCTTAATTTATCATTTAAAAAAAAAACAAATTAATTTATAAACCATCATTAACAAAAAAAAGAGATTATACTTAGATTATTTAAACATAAAGATGATTGATTAATATAGATTACATTATATTTATTAATTAATATTTTGCAAAAAATGTTGAATAATATTATAATATTTCGGTAGGTATGCAATTGAAATTGATATAATTAATTGTAAAACATTTAAATGATTCTATTTCATAGCAATAATTTCAAAGATTTTTCTTAGTATTAAGTATATGAGCCCCTAAATTATTTTTTCTATTAGCTGCACTATAATAATAGTTAATACTAATATTATTGTAGATCAATACTAAACATAATTATTCAATGTCACTTTTGTAACATAAGTCATAACTGTCCCTTAGCTAATGCAGTTATAGAGTGTTAATCTAGAAACCAAGTCCATCTACAAAAATGCATTAGAATGACAGAGTTACCTAAATGTTGTATTTGAATATTTTTTAATTACCATCCAGAAGAATTATTTTCTCTATTATTGTAAGTACTCAAATAAAATAGTTGGGTATGAAATACTATGGCCGTTTGATGAGTGGAAATTTACAAACCATTATTAATTATTATGTTGATACTGTAGCACGTCAGGTATTTCGTATGGTCAGTGAGAAGGTTGTTTAGGTGCGAGGATTCACAAAATAAGTACCTATAACTGTTATAGAGCTCAAGAGATGATATAACTTGTGATCGTACCAAGTATCTATTAAGTATCATATTAAAAACTTACACACACTTTGATGTATGAATTAAATATTTAGTGTGAGAAAAACTCCCCTGGGTAGTAACAGAATTTCAAAATACCGATAAAATAATAAAAACAATTCACGAATGAGCATTGTATGGACAAGAGCGTTCTAGAAGCGCAATACAGCATACATTTTACTATACATGCATTGTGTCAGAGAGTTACTTGTAAAATTAATACTAAATAATATATTTCCAATAAGAAATAAATAAATAATTATTTGTTTGTGTTATGCCCAAGTTTTTGAGTATGTAAAATTAAAATATCATAAGTTTACATTTAAGATCATAAAAGTCAATACTTATAAATTATAATTATTTCTTTGTCTTATATAATTAAATAAAGAATTTTATAAAATTAATTTTTTGTTAATTACAATTAACTTACTTTGAAATTTAGCATATTCAATCAGAATATCTATTATATTTTAAAATTATTCAAACAAAATAATATAATACACATTTTTAGAAGGTACCATAAAAAATGTAATAATTTAATAGTTATATAATCTCTAAAGATTCATTCATGGGTCACTGAATCTTACTTATCAGAGATACTTTCTCAATGGCTAAAATAGTTTATAAATACACAATATATCTACATCAACATTTTAATTTTTTTGAAATACTTAACCATCTTCTCCTTTTTGACATGTATAAGTCTTATGGCTGGGGGTCATTCTATAATTTTGTGTGACACGGAGAGCGTTACTGTAGCTATAACACGATTCCGAAAATTTGCAGAATCGTGTTGATTTTAATAACCATTGAAATACATAATATACAATTCCGCAAATTTCAAAAGTACATACACGATTCCGAATGAATTTAAATACAACGTCGCCATTCCGAAAACAAAATATTATTGAATATTATTATTGTAATATAATATAATATTACAAATCATTTTGCAAGGCTGGGCAAGTTAACGATTTTTTTAACTCGTTAAGTTAAGTTATTTTTAAAATAATTAAGTTAAGTTAATTTAAAAGTTACTCATATCATTTTCGTTAACTCGTTAAGTTTATAGTTGACTTTGACAAAAAAAAAGTAGTTAATTAAATTTATTAAAATTAACTTAACGTTTTAACTTAATTTTAAGGCCCAGTCTTGTCATTTTGTGCTTTAAACGATTTTGCGCTTTTGAAAATAAAACTTTGGGAAATCGTGATTTTAGTTTGCATTTTACACATTATATTATAACTTGGGCTTATGGTTAATATTATTTCCTTATAATGAGATATATTTTAGAATAACAGAATTATAACAGGCTTTATATGAAATTTCATAACCATTAATTTGAAACAAAAACTCATTTTTTTCGTATGACATCCACATTATCAAATACCAATTGTTAAAAGTCCATCAATTTAATTTTGCAGATAAAGTATTAGATAAATGTCAATTACGTTTACGCTAAGTAATAACGTTATAAATGTTATATAGGTATATTATAACATTCTACATTTCTACTGTACTGAGATAAAATTAGTTTCAATATTATTGAATAGTGCTATTAAAAAAAAGAGCACGCTGTTGCACAGATAAATTTCTTCTCTACGTGTTGTGGAAATTTGGTAGCTCTATAACAAATACGGTGCTAGAAAAGTTCTCCCGCGAAATACAGTTTTTGCCATGTCGTACATTTGTAAGACGGAGAAAACGTATGCGGGTGTAGCGTCAAATTTATTGTTTTTTGTTACAACTATTTGTGCTGCATGGTGGGACATACACTATCCCACATATTGTATAATATATATATTTTTAATGTTTAATTTTTTCTACATAAAAATCGTACAATTTACCAAAACAATATTCGATTTTATTTTAAGTGCAAATTTTTTCTAAAAAAAAAAGTATCTGTGCAGCACAGGTACCTATATAAACATTTATCAGTCCCTATTGTGTTGGAAAAAAATAATACACAGTAATTATATACATACTAATTTCATAATAATTTTTGTATGCAGTTGCTAAATCTGTAAAAATAAACTAAATTGTGAAAGCTTTCTATTGTTTTTTGGTATAAAATGTCAAATTTATATACCTATATATATAAATGAACGTGTGTGTTTGTGTCCTTAATGCATTCCTAAACCGTTCATACGATTATCTCTAGTCTACTGCATGAATTGCGTCCGGTTTTGTATAAACGATTGCATGAACGATAAACGTACTGTAAAGCCTTTAATAATTTTAGTTCGATATCGATCGTGTTGTTGGTGTAAACGTCTGTGTAACCTTCATTCTCTGTTAAATAAAACTTAAACTCTAATAACACTATAAAATGACTTCGGTGATTTTAAGCGAAAAAAATAAAACATTATTTAATATTGATGGATACAAATTTCGGTATCATAAAACATTAAAAAATTATGTTCAACGTTGGAGCTGCTGTAAAAAGACGTGTAAGTCATACATTAAATTAAATAATGAAAATTAGATTATCGAACGTGCAAATGATCATAATCATATTAAAGATTCTTTTGAAGTATTTAATAGACAACAGTTAAGTAATAATTTAAAGCGAAAGGCTGTAGAAGAACTTTATGGTAAACCATCAAAACTTATTCAAGGAGCTTTATCAAAAGACATTCCAACATTGACAACTTATGATTTAACCTTGATTCGTAATAATATACACCACACTCGGTCATCGACAATTCCAAAACTTCCAGATAAATTACCTGATTTACACAATATTTTATTGAATGAAAATATTCAGACTAACAGAGATGAAAATTTTTTATTAGTGAATGACAACGAAAATAATATAATCATTTTTTCAACAATTACTAATTTAAATTTTTTAAGTGAAGTTGATACAATATTTGTGGATGGAACTTTTAAAAGTTGCCCAAAACTGTTTACATATTTTTTTACAGTCCATGGCTTGATAAATAATAATTATATACCACTAGTATTTTTTTTACTTCCTAATAAAAATATAGATACTTATATAAAAGCATTTTCACATCTCAAATCTGAGTTTCTAAAAAATATTATCAATTTTTCACCTAAAATAATATTTGCTGATTTTGAAAAAGCAATCCACTCATCTTTGTTAATCGTGTGGCCATCAGTTCAAATGAAAGGATGCAGGTTTCATTTAGGTCAAAGCTGGTGGAGGAAAATTCAAACAGTTGGTTTAAGTCAAGAATACAAAAAAAA
>NC_042495.1:22462501-22462937 GCF_005508785.2 Acyrthosiphon pisum
TACCATCCCAGAAAGAATTATTTTCTCTATTATTGTAAGTACTCAAATAAAATAGTTGGGTATGAAATACTATGGCCGTTTGATGAGTGGAAATTTACAAACCATTATTAATTATTATGTTGATACTGTAGCACGTCAGGTATTTCGTATGGTCAGTGAGAAGGTTGTTTAGGTGCGAGGATTCACAAAATAAGTACCTATAACTGTTATAGAGCTCAAGAGATGATATAACTTGTGATCGTACCAAGTATCTATTAAGTATCATATTAAAAACTTACACACACTTTGATGTATGAATTAAATATTTAGTGTGAGAAAAACTCCCCTGGGTAGTAACAGAATTTCAAAATACCGATAAAATAATAAAAACAATTCACGAATGAGCATTGTATGGACAAGAGCGTTCTAGAAGCGCAATACAGCATACATTTTACTA
>NC_042495.1:22463037-22474280 GCF_005508785.2 Acyrthosiphon pisum
GGTGTGGATCGATGCACGTTACTATTATTTTACGACTTACATTACAATATCTTCTACCATTTATGAGTTCACATTTTGCTTATGCACTGTTGACTCTTTGTATTAGCGATATGATATAAATACAGAAATAATTTGATAGCATGTAAAGATTAGGAGTGCTTTGAATTATAATATTGATCAATATTTTTATATATTATATGTTATTAATAAAATTAGAAATATCAAATAACAGTATTGTCATGGTGGAATAGTAAAGTGAATATACCAAAAGTGAGATCATACCTGGTGTCCAAAACAAATGTAATAGTAAGTTAACTTTGTAAAGAAAGATTAATTTCGTTAAAAGAAAAACTGATCGGTGTTGTGTAGCTTCGCTGTGGTCGACGTGAACCTGGTCATTTGTGTGGAGTAGCCGTGTTGCATCGAGTGTCGATTGTCTTATCCTCACTCCATTACGTAACATAAGAATAGATTATTCATGTTCGTAATGTAAATTGTGTTTTCGCATATTGTCGTTGGATTTTTGGCGAATCTTATATGATAAAAGTATTTCGCACGTGATGTGTCATCTTATTGTTCTTTTTGCGCATAGTTAACCTTCGAGCGGGCGCGCGGACGGTTTTTACACACCGCACATTTGAAAATAATCGCGCCCATTCGTTATAAGTTTCATGCAGCGAACCTATCCATTAGGTAATCTCTAATTTCTTATGTAGTCGTAAGTTAAGGCAGTTGTTATAATTTTAGCATTTTCGGGTGCGCTGTTATTTAGTTTCAAACACGATTACTTCCAGTGCATATGTAACTGCGGTGTAAATACCGCTGTGCGCCTATTGCTGTTTCTATTTCAACCTGCGCCTGACATCGATATGCAAGTGTTATTTTATAATTTTATTATGATTATTATTATTATTATTATTTTTATTATTTTTTATTATTATTTATTTATTATTATATTTATTTATTATTATTATTATTTTATAATTTTATTATGATTATTATTATTATTATGTAGGTACTATATTGTTATATTTATTGCTTGTACCTATCAGGTATCATCGACAGCGTAATGAACACTATAACAGACCAGAAGACATTGAAAGGATTATTCAAGAAATGGAAGATGAGGATAATGAATATGATTCTGAAGAGGAATTAGATTCACTGTCCACTACAACAGATGAAATTGAAGAAAATCTAGGTGAGAATTTTCATTTTTTTATTGGTAAAGATGGCGAGACTTTGTGGGCTAACGAACCAGTAGCAAGTATTCCAAAAACGAAATCAAAAAATATAATCAAGATTTTTCCCGGCACAAAAGGAGCTGCTCGTCAGTGTAAAACAGAAATTAAATGTTTTTCACAATTTTTTTCTCTGGATATAGTCGATAAAATAGTTTCACACACAAATACTTACATTCAATGGAGAAAACTTGCAAACCCTAATAGTAGGGACCGTGATTTTAGATTGACAAATCAAAAATACATACAAGCTTTATTCGGGGCCTTATTTTTGATTGCTGTAAAGAGGGCTAATAGAACAATTTTGAGTGAATTGCTTACTTCAAATGGTATCGGTCTTATGATTGTACGTGCCAATTTCAGTGAGAGGCGTTTCAGATTTCTTATGAGGTGCATACGTTTCGATGATATAAGTACAAGGACAGATAGGGTAAAAATGATAAATTGGCCCCTACACGAGACCTATTAAATTACTTTGTAATTAACTCCCAACAGTCATATTCTCCCGGTGAATTCACCACTATTGATGAAATGTTGGTCGCATTCCGAGAACACTGTGGATTCATTCAATACATAGACAAAAACCGTTGAAATATGGACTAAAGATTTATACACTGTACGATGAACGAACGTTTTATACGTATAATTTAGAAATTTATTGTGGAAAGCAAGACCCGGGCCCTTTTGCGACATCGAACAAGCCCTATGATATAGTTACTAGACTAACTGAACCTATTCAAAAATCAAAGCGAAACGTTACAACCGACAACTGGTTTAATAGTTATCCATTAGCCGAAAACTTATTTTATGTATAATTCTCTTTTTAATGATATTATTTAGACTAATTGTTTTTCTTGTATAATATGTATTGGCTTTATTAACTGCCAAAAATTGGTTTTCCAAAATTATCACATTGTTTAGATTTTTCGCTACGCATGTGGGTGTTTGGAATATTGTATTTTCGATTTGTGTTTTTATAAGATTTCACAAGGTGTCTTATCTGGACCTGATAGTTTATATTTTTGGGCGATAAGGTTTGTATTTATTATATCTGGACGAATGCAGTTTATGAATGCTTCAGAATCTATGGAAATTTTCATGTTTTCATTCTTTAAGCTTGTTTTTATATATGGTTCATTAGTTTTTATGTTTTCATCTATTATTATAGGAACAGTGTCATTTTTAATGTTTTTATTAGTTGTTGTTTGTTGGTAATATTTTGGATTTATAATTGTTTTTGGGACCGAATAATAATTTTGGCACCCTTTAGGTTCATTTAACCTGTTTGTTGATTTTGTTTGGTTTGTTTTGTATTAAAGCTTTTATAGACTACTACCTGATCCCGTGCACTTCGTTAGCCGTTAATCAATAATTATTATTACAATAGCTTCAAAACCCATGGAAACCATTTATAAATAAATCGGAAATCACAACATCCCTGTTTGAGCACCTCCCGGGGTTGGTCTTCTCCCTTTTAGATTCTGAGAGGAGCGAAAGAATGTATTGGTTTTACAATGATGTGTGTTTTTTTCTGTCTGTCAGCAACATTTGGGAAAATAAGCATTCTTCGATTTTTGAGATTAGCATCTTTTCTGCTAGAAAAGTGAACCTATTGTGTGTGTACTATTGGGAGGTCAAAATTGAAAATTCCAAATAGTTATAGAAAGCGTTGAGAAAAACAACCAACAAATTACGAAAAACCGCTCAAAATGGTATATTAATTTCTAACGCTTTGTTTATCACCATAGCAACAAATAAAAAAAATAATTTTATAAGGACTACGCTAACCGCTCAGAATCATTTTTCGTTAAAAATGGTTCATCATTGTATTCAAATATAACACATCCATTACAACTACTGTCCAGCAGAGCGTCACCCACTTGTCAACCTTTTATAAATTAGCCTTTATTCTGCCCAGAGATAAAATATATTTGTTTATATATAAAAAGCTTAAAAATGCCAACTCTGTACGAATAATAATTATGTTTTACATATTACCGTGGCAACAATTTATAGACAAAAAATTCTATCGGAAATCTTAAAATAATATATAAATGGTTGCCATGGTATTATGGTAATATGGGCATACATTAATTTTTATATACAGAGTGCAGCAGACGAATCCGACGATTTGAAAAAATAAAAAAAATTGAAAAAAAAATGTTTTATTTATTTTCGCCAAACAAATAAAAATTAAACAAGTTGAATTTTATGTTATATATTTAAAAACTTCATTTTTTAAAGATTGTGTCAGGCAAATGCCTCCCTTGGTTAGCCACGCATTATTACTACATATGTAATTTTTTTTGTAATACGCTTTTACCACGAGCGCACTCTGTTCACTCGACCAATGCTCCAAGATAACTAAATTCAGGATATTTAAAAGCGATAAGAACATTCCCGAAATTTCTACCACTTTAGCCACGCACATCAGTTCATTTTAAATTGTCGGGTTTGACTGCATGCCGCACCCTATATATAGAAGATAATAATTGCAGTTTTTACAAAATAAGAATATATTAGTTTATTTTTTGAAATTCATAAAACTTTTTTATTCGAAAAGCTTAGGTTTTAAAATTGAATAGGAGATTCCTCATATTGAAGAGCATGTAAATAGTAGGTAGTCCTTTTTACTGAAAAAAATAAATATATTTATGTAATTATACATGAGCAATCGAAGTTCTGCTTTGAAGGATAACTTATTGGATATTCAATAACGTTGTTCTCTTTTAAATTTGTTGTAAATCAAAAAATATTATCCATGAAAACTTGAAACTTGAAATTATATTTTTTCGTAAATTATAATTTTATTACCTAACACATTTCAATTTTCAGAATTTTCAGAATATTTAGATTAATTTTTAACTGCTTATACAATGAACTTATTCTGGCCGTTCTACGGTACGCTTCTTGCCGGTATCAATTTATAAGAACTGTTAATAATATTATATAAAATAATATTAAAAAATTGATATATAATGAAATGTACCTACTATATATTTTTTCGAAAAATATAGTCAACCAGTAATATAATAGCATTATATAATATAATATCATCATAAAAATGTCTGATAAACTTTAAAGATCAACTAAAAAAAGTGATTTATTTTATCGTGTGAAATTCAAAAAGAATATTATTTGTGTTTAACATTTTAAACATAAGTCGCGTTTTATACTTTTTTAAGACTATTATTACGTTTTATATACATTTTAATGTTTTTCTTAAAATTAAATTTTCGGATTTAGTTTTTATTGACATTAATGCTACTTTTTATCAATATATAAGTGATGTTACCAGTGGCGCCGAAGTCCATGCTGACGTCAGGCCGTGACCCGACCACTTTTTTGAAAAATAACTTCATAACTTTATTATGAGCTTGAGTATATTTAAACCGTGATTATGAATAAATGTATATCAGGGTACCTCTATATTAAAATATTAAATAATTAAGCTATTGAGGCTGGGAAGTTTTAAAATTGCCCGATCACATTTTAAAAACTTCGGCGCCACCGGGTGTTACTTTTTTAAAACTTGGTCATCTTTTTCGGCTCAGTTTTGATACTGAACGTCTACTGTTATTTTTTTGAGTGAAAACGCTCTAAAATGTATCACCATGTTCTTAAGAGGGTGCTCGTGCAGTCATTATATCTTACAAAGTTATTATTCTTATTTGTCTAAAAAAAAAGTATTAAATGTAATTTTTTATGTGTTATATGTAGGTATTTCATATTTTACATAACAAAATCGAATTTTATTTTGGTTTTGCAAAGTTTGTTCAAGACTGCGTCAACAGTCAAACAGTTTTCATCCCTATGAATCGATAATCATAGCCAAGCCATTCATTCAAACCTAAATTTTAAAATAATGATTATGGCATCTATACTCCATAGAGTCTACAGTATCCATCTATGAGAATCGTTTTCCGAATACAATTATAATAATAATATACATTGCACTATTTTGATTAGTGTTTTACTTGTACTGAATATCTATAAAATATAAAATAACTTGCTCTGACTGACTGATTCATCATCGCCTAACAGAAACCGTTAAATCTACGAGCTTGAAATTTGGTCGGTAGTTTCGTTTTATGACGTAAACTCCCACTAAGAAAGGATTTTCAAAATGCATCCCCAAATGGAGGCAAAATGGGTGAAAAGTTTAATACATCAATCAACGCACAGCCCAAACCAATTGGTCTAAATTTAAGAAACCAAGAAATACCCCCAAATGCAATAAATCTATAGGTGCAGTGGCGGACCATATTTTTTTAATTTTTTTTACTGTTTACTTATTTATATATGTAATATATAATTATATATGTTTGTGAACATTTATAAAAGGTTCTACTTTTATAGCTAAGGATTCAAAATATAAAAATTATATTGTTCATTATATTATTACACATAAACAGCTCACAACAAATCAATTAATTTTGAAAATGTTATTAAGTATATGAAGTGATAAAATAAATAATTTATGTAAATTTCAAATATCTGTGGTTATTAGTTTTTGTACAACAAAATAAGAAAAATGTTGCATGAGAATTTGAAAATTTACTGGTGAATATCCACATCTATTACTTCAAATTATCGTAAAAAATGATCTAAATTACCTAAACGACAACTAGGTCAACTAAGGTCAATGTTACGGAAAGGAACAGTGATGACGCCTACGTAACGAGTACAGTGGAGTATATAACACTACGCGAATACTAGGAGATAAAAACACATATTCGGGTTACGTAATGAATAATACTACGAGCATGATACAGGCAAACGAGACATCGATATAATATGATCATAGTACGACAGAAAGTGAACAAGGAACAAATATATACACAAAAGCGCAGAACATTAACTATAACCTAATTATAACCTAATAATGAGACCGATGAAAATAATAAAACAATTGTGTGTAAACCAGAAAAACGTGAAACTGAATACGTCTATATGGCATGTGTGGTATTAGGATTAATAGTAATAATATTGATATTAATAATGATAAATATAGTAAAATATTATAAAATAGTGAGGAAAGATCGATACCAATATTTAGTACAAACTTTAGATGTCACGAGACGACGTATGAGACAAAATCGCGAGTAAATAGCTCTTACGAGACTTTAAAATGAAAAATATGAAATATGAAATAAAATTAAATAGTATATAGCCATAGTAAATTAGTGTGAAACAGATAAGGTAATTATGATTAAAAAAAATGTTGAGTAGTGTATACAGGGTAATGTATAAGTTCTTAATAGATTAATAGTAGACTAATAAAGCATGGCGCAGCTAACACTATGATTATTTAAAATAAATGAGTGAATAGAAATAATATTATGGGTTTATGATTTCAATAACGGTCAATGGATACAGAGCAGAAAATGAAAATTTAAGAGGGAAAGTAAAGGAATTAAAATTTAGAGGTCAATTTGATTTTATTAACATTACGGGAGAAATAGACGATGAATTTTATATGCCAAATTTTGATTATAAAAGTAATTATGTCTAAACTATTCAAATAAAATGCGAACTATGTAAAATGGATATTTCAACGGATAATGTTTTAAATTCACCCAGAAGATATTATATACATACATTTTGTACAATCAACTTAATAGGGGGAAAGAATAAAAATGAAATGTGTATAACATAGATAATTTGGATGTTGGAATAGATAAAAAATAGTATCTACGAATAGTTCATTACAAAGAACAACGACACTGAAAATTAATGTCTATGAAACTTTAAAGAAAATGGTTTAAAGTAGGGAGAACCCAACAAAGACAATTCAAACTAGTACAGAGAGCAATAAAGTTAATTTTTTCTTGAAGAAATATCGTAGGCAGGACGCTACGGTATGGACAATCGAAAATGAAGTAGGAGTCAATAGAGTACCTAGTTATATTATTAAATCGAATACGAGAATAGTAAGTGACATGAAATATGGTATAATATCGATAATATTGGTGGTTATAATATTGGATTAATTTGAATTTGTCTATTGGAACTAACCGGACGAAATATACGAATTAAGTAAAATCACGAAAATAGCCGTATTTTATAAAGAAAACCAAATAGTTTTTGTAATAAAAATACCATTGGTAACGGAATTAGAACTTACGTTGTATAGAATACTTTCGATGCCCCAGCATGTAGAAACAATAATAAACAGAGTACTAAATAAAAATCATAGTATAATTTTGAAACCAGAATTTCAAAATGTAGCGATTACGAAAAATCAAGAGCAATATACGACTTTCACTGAAACACAATTGTTACCTTGCACAGTTGCACATAAACTGAAATATTCACGACAGTTCCAGAATTCTCACCTGTTGTTCATTCGAATACTAAGAATCCATGTGAAATTTCACTATTTAAAAATCTGGATATAGGTATTACCGAAAACATGCGAAGCGGGAGTATTAATTTTGCAAAAGGATATTTTTTATAAATTAAAATATGCGAATACATAGATAAAAAGACTAAGGGGGAAACATTAACTATTGCATGTCGAGAAAATAAAGAACCATATATACAGAAAATAAAAACCAAGGATTAATTTCGATAAATCCGGAATGTAGGGCATATGGAAATGACATAATATTAAGTCCTACACAGGATATTAAATATAAATATTGCGTAAATTTCATGCCTGAAATAGGATCGGGAAATATAATATTCACGGTACCTAATAAAATCAAGGATGTAAATCTACCTAGATTAATAATTAAGCAGGATGCACATAAATTAGAAAAAATTAACGAAATAGCACATTCGCTAGACTATATTCAGAACGAAATAGATAACGAAATAATAAAACAAACGGGACAGGGAACCGTAAACGATACACGTAATTATTTGCTATATTTAACATTGGGATTGATAGTATTTTCAATAATGTTAATAATATTCATATATAATAACATATAAATGCAAATTAACGTCGTTGAGACATCCTCGTTACAAAATGGTACGATTAGGAAAAAGTAAATTGTATGCGGATCACGACAAAAGTGAACCAAAAAACAATTAGGGTAGACGAAAAAGAACTAGTTGAGGGTATAGATATACCACTCACACTTAAGTAATCAAAATAACAATGAAATAATTAGTATGTAATAAATATAGATAAATAAGAATAATCGATATCTATAGAATAAATATATTTAACATAGAAAATTAATTAAATAAATAACCCATGTTGAATGTACCAACAATTTTGAAATAGAAAAAAAAAAGGAAAATGTAGGAATAAATGTTGATAATAAAGATTAAAGTAAAAACTAACATAATGGCATAATATATCATACAAATACATAGTATAGTAAATATTCTTATTAACATGGTGTTGGATAAACAACATAATTAGTGATGGGAACTATCGAAAAGTCGGTATCGAATTATTCGATAGTACTTCACTATTCCGACTATTCGATAGTCATCCATAACCTATTCGAATATGAAAGGTATTGGAATAGTTTATCGAATAGTTTTTATTCGAATATATCGAATAGTTTTTATGATTATTCAAACTATCAAATACTATTCGATAGTGTAAAATATATATATATATACCATTATGTTACATAATGGTATATATATTGCATAAAAAATAAAATAAAAAATAAAAAAATATATTGTAGTAGATTTAAGAGTTTATATTATATTAAAAGATTAACACTTAGATAAGATTATTATTGTGAAACTAAAAAGAAATATTAATTGTTAAACATATAGACAACTAACATAGATAATAATTCAAAATACATTGTAATGTGATAAACATAAATAACAGAAATATATTGTAAATTGTACTCTATATCTTTCTCAATTAAACAAATGTAACAAAAAAGTATATTGTGTATTGTACCTTATATTTTTTTAGAAAACAATAATTATAGTATCTAAATTATATAAATGTAAAAAACATGTGTTAACAATGATTGTAATAATTGATGTATGTACAATTTTAGGAAGGTGCTTGTAGTTACAGAAAAACCAATTGAGTTTTAGACGATAAAAATGAACTTTTTAGGGGGGAGATGTAGTAAGCGAGTTACTACGAAACATTTTAAGTCATCCCAATAGTACTATATTTAGTATCGTATCCTGTAGTTCAGGTATTAAATCAATAAAAACAATTTAAAACAATTCTAGAATCGCATATAAGAGACGGATGTGATATTCGCCATGACCAAATATGGCAATTGTACAGTATAAAAAGCGAAACGATTTATCATAGTGAAAACTAGCAATATACTCAGAACAGATTTTTACTATTATTATTTTTAAATTATTATTTTATTTCTCAAAGGAATAGTGCTCCGAACAGATAGAATAACGCAAAGACGATTAAGCGTGGCTAGGTCGATGGCCACGTCCGGGAAGACCGAGATATGGCACTAATTGACAAGGGGAGCGGGGACCGAACTATAAGAGGGACCCCAAAACAGCCTGTATTCAGACGTGTTTACTCCATTGTACTAGAAGCACCTTCACGTCACTTGTGTACTAATATTGTCAATTTTGAACTTAAAATGGTTTACTGAAGAACATTGCAATAAACCACATTAAATTTACACTTGTCTACGTTTATTTAAACAAACACATTTTCTTCGTCATCATCACGGCCTTGCTACATGCATTGTTGATATTCAAGTAGTCACCCAGACTACCAGAATATTACATTGTTAAACGAACGGTTTTTGTTGTGATATCACTAATTTTTATCATTATTAAATATTGAGTATTTACACAATAATCTATAAGAGCGGTAATGTTAATGGTAACATTGGCAACGCTAATGCGACGATGACGGCTACCGTGAATCTGAATCTAATATAAATGTCCGTTAAAAAGTTTGCACTTTTTCATTTATAACTTAATTTCTAAACGTACGATTTTGATTATTTTAACAAAAGCACGTTCTACACAACATTTCTGATGTCTTGGAGTTTACTAGGAGTTAATTGATGCATTAGAAAATTAGTTATGTCGTATAACATATTTACCTGTATTTTACACAGTTTAAATAGGCAGCTCCTGATTCGATATACTACACACACACCACTGTTCAGTTATTAATTTTTTTTTTTATTTAGCTCACGCCACGACTGTGGCTCTGGATAATATCATATAAATAAAAGTCAATCAAAAAAAGTTTTCAAGTTGAATATTTAATATATTTTTAATAACACCATCGACAAAACATTATTAGTAATTTATAATGGATTATACACTGTTCGACAATAAACGCACGGGGGAAACGGAGTATGGACGAGCACTTGGTCATAAATCTACATGAGTGGAATCCGTGCGTTCTTTCGTTGAATAGTGTTTAGTAATATACGATATGGGTTGATTAATTTTTGCCGAAAACATTGCATTTATTTTAGAAGGAGTTATTATAACAGTATGTATTTTTAATTAGAATAGAGTTCATATACATAATAATATAATGTTGTATTACCTATACAATTTTATTTTCATTTTCATTTTCTTTTTTGTTTTCATTTTTATTTTCATTTTCATTTTCACATTTTTTTGAAGTAAAAATGTTTCCTATAAAACCTGGTGTTTCAACTTGAATACTTTTCTTACAGAAGTAATCAATCGAATCATCTGAAAAATAAATTGATATTAGATTTGTTGAGTGTGAGATTTCCTTTCTGCAAACCGCAATCGCGTATAGAACTCGATTTTTTTAAGGCATATAAAAAGTAATGTTTATCTCACAAACAGAGCATTATTCAACACAAACAGATTTAATCGTAGGTATTTAATTTATTGTACTATGAAAGCATTAGAATGAACACTGATAAACATTTTTTATAAATCTTACTGTATTGGTACATATTAAATAAAAACATTTTATCAACATAAATTTAAAAAGAAAATTTATGTCCACCCCGTGGTAAAACTTTTAACTAGAAAATCTATTAAAGATTATATTTTTTTTATACAAATATAAAACTTACTTAATTTAAAAAAAAA
>NC_042495.1:22474330-22479928 GCF_005508785.2 Acyrthosiphon pisum
AAATATGAACTCGTATTGCTATGAAACAAATTTCAATATTGATTAGCTATGTTTTTAATAATTATTAAAAACATGAATACTCCTATAATTCCCTAGCCTTATTCCTCACCCATACTAATATATACCAATTGATCGAGGCCTTTATGGAGTACAGACTGGTAGCTTCACGAAATTTTAATTTTACTGTTGTACGAAATTTAAAGCAAAAAATATTGTCTAAAAGGATGCATTCATAGATAACCAAATGATGCAATATTCAAGTGATGAAATTAATGGGTTAACATTTATACGGGCTGTATCAAAAAAAAAAAAAATCGACACAAAAACTAAGATAACAATTATGCATAAAAAACATATTTAATTTCAGAATAATTTATATTTATCTTTTACAAGACAAAAAAATTCTTAACTTCATTACTATTTTTTTTTTTTTGGTAGTTTGTTCTAAGTTCTAAAAAAGCTGTAAAGGGAAATATATTTTCAGCAACTGGCATTGTTAGATTGATCCATCTTGACTGAATTAATATTTTGACAACGAAACACGTGTTCGCAATCGTTATATTGTTTTAATATTGAACTGAACAATTCATTAGCAACTAAGTGTGCAGCAATTTTAACCCAATGAAATTTTTGTCACATAGAAATAAAACTCACTGATAATCAATTATTAGCATAACAATAATAGATCTGGCAAAGATTTTCTTGAATATCTTCTTTAGTAAGTCGCTCACTTAAGCCGAGGCCAACACAAATGTTTTGAATTAAACTACCATGATGTAGGTACTCAATATAAATACGATAACAGGAATTTAACAGTATTGACAATTCAAAACCATTATTTAACGGTCTTTTTGGCATTCATGGTTATATCACTGTAATATAGTTACTATATATTGCATAATTAATTTTAATACATGCTACTTTTATAAATTGTTTGTATACTTCTGCTAACTCTTTAAAAATAAACAACATTCTAATAGTTTCTTGTTGTTTTTTGCTATAAATATTTGTGCTGCATGGTGGGACATACACCATCCCACATGTATAATATATATATTTTTTAATGTTAAATTGTTTGTACATAAAATTCGTACAGTTTACCAAAACAATATTCGATTTTATTTTAAGTGCAAATTTTTTCTAAAAAAAAAAGTATCTGTGCAGCACAGGTACCTATATAAACATTTATCAGTCCCTATTGTTTTGGAAAAAAATAATACACAGTAATTATATACATACTTTTTGCATAATCTTTGTATGCAGCTGCTAAATCTGTAAAAATAAACTAAATTGTGAAAGCTTTCTATTGTTTATTGGTATAAAATGTCAAATTTATATACCTATATATAAAAATGAATGTGTGTGTTTGTGTCCTTAATGCATTTCTAAACCGTTCATACGATTATCATGAAATTTGGTACTGAGATAGATTTGACCCCTAACAAGAACATAGGCTAGTTAGAAAAAGGTAAATTAGAGGGCCACCCGGTCCTCTAACAGGGTTTTGAGACTTACGATGGAAATATTTGTTTCTAACTGGTTGCTATTGATTTTAATAATAATAATAATTATCAATGCTATACACCTATTGGTGAAGTGGCAATTCTATGTATTTTAGTACCAAATTTCTCAAGTTCGAACTACGGTTCGGTGGACTAATTTTTTGTATTGTTTTTTTCTTATTTTTCTTCTTTATATCTAACCGTTCTCCATCCTCAACAGTGAAATGTGGAATCACACTATTTTGTTAAAATCGACTTTAGCTGTAGAAGCAGTTGTACCACTTTTGAAGCTTAAATAATTTAAATCACTATGACTTCGAGTTAATACTAATTCGTATCTAGAATAATCTCACTAATATTCATTTATAGTCTTCAAACAAAACTAACTAATATATCAATTGAATGTAACTACTAAATTCACCTTTCTCCTTTGTTGATTGCGTTGCGTTTTTTCTTATTTTTCTTCTTTGTTTATACATACGAATGTTGGGGGTTTTTTTATTCATCGAATTTTAGTATAGTTAGGTTAGGTTAGGATTTTGTATTGCTTAATTGATTCAATAAATTCTTTAAATTATACACCTAAGTATAAACTGCACGAGGTCTGCAATCAACCTGATATTATACAGCTGCGAATATCACGTACCTACAACGCCGGTCGAAATAGCTATACATTGAAATATAATATCATATGCACTTCAAAAAAAAAATATTTATAGGGTTAGGTTAGGTTATACCGTATATTATGCATATTTAAATTTTTCTAAAAAAAATAAATAGATTTTTCTTTCTGAACATGATGGGTGATGATAAATTAAATAGTGCAAGTGATATTATCATATTTTAAGTTCCACCAAAGATAAACTACGCACATTTTACACAATATTTATTTGAGTGCTCCTGGCGAAATATAGAATATACAGGTCTAAAATTTTAAGAAACATTTTTTTTTGTAGCAATGGCAACTAATAACACACACACTCACCACATACATAGTGTCTTTTCATAATAAATATGATGTTATAGGAAATTGTTCCTCTAATATTGTGGTTTAATTATTATTATTATTCTGCAATCGTTATTTAACTTAGCTCATTCCATGAAGTATATTATACCCGTTTTTTCAAGGTTTAATTGGATTTAACTGGACTGAATATTAAGTAACAGTTTCAGTTCAATAGATAATTAGATTAAAGTTATAAAATGTAAATATAGGTAGGTACAGCTACTGTTTTTTATTATAATTTAAATTGAAGAACAGACTAGTTTTATTAATTTAATGCTAAAGTGAATATTAGTTTTTATTAAATTTTTAACGATCTCAGCATCATACTCTAAAGATTTTTAAAAATATATTTTTATTTAAGTATTTAATAATTTGTATGATAGAAAGTGAAACTCAATAGTTGTATACAAAATTAAAGTAAATATATACGTACTTTTTCCTATTTGTACTAGAATTAAATAAAATGAATAAATAATTATCATCATATTTTGTAATAATGTATATGATATTATGGACCTACTGCATATTCGAGACACATAATAAAATTATAATAAAAATATAGGAACGCTTTTAAAATGTTCAGTTAAATAGGCTAATTTAAAATCGATCTAAGTACTTATATGATGAATTATCGATACTATAAAAATCTATTTTAAATTGTAACTTGATAGATTATATATTTTGAGAACCTTGCATTATTAGTCAAAATTATATAGAAGGCGTATACTAAGTATGAACAGGTACTGGACCATGCAATTAATAGCCAATAGTCATAACCAATAGTGGGTGACGGCTTGTGAAATTAACGGATTTATTGCTACAATAGTC
Source organism: Acyrthosiphon pisum (assembly GCF_005508785.2). Lineage (NCBI taxonomy): Eukaryota > Metazoa > Arthropoda > Insecta > Hemiptera > Aphididae > Acyrthosiphon > Acyrthosiphon pisum. Next base: position 22,477,667 of record NC_042495.1, read on the forward strand.
AAAAATTGAGACTGACGATGATCATGTAATTTATGAAACACAAATCACATAAATTTAATTACAAAATTAATCAAATTAAAAATAGTTGATAATTACTTACGTGGTATATCTAGAAATAAAATAACAAACATAATATTTAATTAATAATATTATATATATTCCCAATCTAAGAATTATAAGAATGGCTTAATTATTGTCCTATAAAATATATCGTAAACAAGAATTCAACAATGATTTACTAATGAGAGTCAATCGTTTTCAAGAAGTTATGTATTGATATGATTTTTAATTTAAGAGGGCTGCACCAGATGAAAAAAAGTGACTTTTAGACCAATAAGCTAGGAAAAACAGGAAGAATTTGGTTAGACAGATTTTAATTTTGAAAACGTATTATGATTGATCAACAATTTTACTGGGGAATGATCGAGGTGATTTTGAATAATTTTTTTTTTCACCTGTGATATCCAAGAATAAAAATATTGAAAAAATTATATAAAAAACAAAATTAATGTTTCGATTGGTCAAATCTACATTAGTTTTGATTTTTGACAAAACCTGCTGCAGTCTCCTTAATACAATGTTATTCATAAGTTACAGCAGACGTTATCATTATTATATTTTCATAGCCATTTACAATAAATTTGAAGATGAGTCATTGATGATCTTTATGATTTCTAAGCTGCATTATTAAGTACAAGAGTATCAGTATTCAAATACTTTTTAGGTACTAAAATCCGTAATTTAAATATTGCTATATACAATTTTTTTTATAAATTTATATTTAATATTTTGTTAAAATATGTCAAGATAAGTTATTGTTGCAATAAAGTAATTATTATGATTCTTTAAACTTCAAATTTTGACAACAATTGTCATATTGAAAATGTACAAATTATTTTGCAGTTAAAAATGTATAAAATGTTGAATTTTTATAGCTGAAGATTCAAATTTTAATACAAGGTTTGACATTAGTAATTCATACTGTAATTAAAAAATCTAAAAAATATATGGACTCAATTTTTTTTAGTTTGGACAAAATTAGATATTTAAACAAGGAAGAACGATTTTAGTTTTTGTATTATAATTTCAAAATATTATTCGTGGGTACCTACTTGAAACTTATATGTGTTGATTTAGAAAATCAAAAAATGGTTTTGGTAAGGTTCCGGTTTTAATATTATCAAAAAGTTCCGGTTAAAATATTCGTATTTTTAATTTCGGTTCGAAGCCCTGGGCCGCAAATATTAAAATACACTAGGTACTGATGTGATGAAACGATTTATAACTGCAAACTTAGTTTTAATTATAACTTATGCACCGCACGTTTTACAAACATCAGTTCGGTAGGTTAATAATTTATAGCGAAATTCAAATATCATAGTATTATAATAATTAAGTAAAACGGAAAAATATAGTAAGGAATAGGTAATATAGTAAGATCATAAGACAATCATAAATTACAAAATAAAAGTAATTACGTACCATTGTCAGCTGGAATAAAATACAAACTCTAGTTATTAATTATAAAATATTTATAATATTGTTTTACAATAAGAACATGGATTCAACTAAACATTGCACACCGTGAAAACTGTGTAATGCGGAATTCCATGAGATCTACTGAAAATTCCGTCTTATGCAGTACACGACTATTGTGTAATAAGTTAGTCTATTGATTTATTATATATTTATTTAGTTTATATGACTAGTAAGTTAGTTTATTTAACTACTCTTATAGATTGTTACTAAATGATAACGTTATAACATGAAAAAAAAAAAACGATTAATATCACCATTTAAACAGTTGTGTTCAATTTTCACAGCTACAGGAATAGATTGTATCTCTGATACAATATACATTGATACAAAACCATATTATATACAAATAATGGAATGATCCATTTTATTTAGGATTAACGCAATAACTCCTACAAAAAACTTTAGGAACATGCTGGGACCCAAGAAAAATTCCTGATTGGATAGTTTTCAGTTTCATTCATGGTTCCACATTAAACAGTTTTCAAAATTTTATAATAAATAGCAAACTATTTTTATTTTTTCCGAATCCTCAGAATTGAATGTACCTACCTACTTATATTTAATACAACATAAACTTTGGAATTTTAAACCATATACAAGTGTAAGATAATTATAATATAATAAAGCATAAAATAAATCAAAAATGACTTACTAAAGTCAACTATATAAATAAAATACCCAATAGTAATTTATAAGTATAATTATACATTTCTTTATAATATC
>NC_042495.1:22479978-22486462 GCF_005508785.2 Acyrthosiphon pisum
TTCATGGTATAATATTTACTAATTAACTTTTACGACTATTACAATAACTATATAGCTCAGAAAAATAAAATTTAATACAATATAATATAAAATAAAATAATTTAATTTTTTTTGGCCCTATATACTGCTCAAAAGCGAACAAAAATTATGAAAAATTAAAATATGTTTCAGAAACACAAGAGCATAAAAAGGCATTTTAATTAGGTAAGAGTATGTAAGGAAAATGTATTCACACCTATCGAACCACAGTGAAAACGTTATTGGAATCGCAAGTAATAACCGAATTAGGATTATATAATCATAGTTGTTATACACAGACGTATAATTACTATATACATTCGAGAAAAGTCAGATTTTCCCATAGTGTATAGCTTTTAAAACGTCTAATTTATATACAGATTTGGAAATTATATTTTCAATGATTTCTGCTTGATTAATAAACATTTAAAAAAGAGAAAAATATTCTTTGGGTAAATTTACCAAGAGACTTTCAAACAAAAAAATAAATTTTAAAGATCAATAGAATATAAAAAATTAAAAAAAAAAAAATCATACCGTAATCTGTAAAATAAATTATAAAATATTAATTAATAACCTTATTATTTAGGTATCTAAATATTAATAAATCGAAGTCCTAGGAAGAAACAAGTATTGTCAAACATTAACATAATATTGTTATTATTGAGTTATTTTAAATTGAATTATCAAAAGTAAATAATCATCATATAATCTATATATATATAAAAAGCAGGTAAGTGGATGTTGCTCTGCTGTACAGCAGTAGGTTACAAGTGGGTAAATGTGTAATGGATTTTATAAAAACTTGAATTCAATGATATAATTTCATTGTACTTTTGTATAAGAAGAACGATTCTGAGCGGAGACGGTTTGTTCTTATGGATTATTTATATTGTTATTATTTATCTATACATAATATATTATAATCCAAATACCTACTACTGATCGCTGTAACTCAAAAACTACGCAACGTACGAACTTGAAATTTGGAATAGAGGTTCTTCTCATATTTTCACCGTGCAATTAGAAAGGATTTGCTGAAATTCGCATTTTAAAGAGGTGCTCAAACAGGGATATTGAGGATTACGATGGAAATTGGAAATTTTATTTTTATTTATTAATAGTTGCCATTGGATACAGTTTAAAGTAGAATTTAGTATTTATTTAAGATGTGTTATTTGGGCTGATCAGGTAAAAGCTTGTTTAACGGATAGTATCCGTTCACTTCAAACAATAATTATAATGAACATAGGTAGTCAATATAAAGGCATAATAATAGGTAGCACTATCAGGTGTAGGTGAGCATCACAATATTTTATATAATTACCAAATTGTAAATAATATACGGTTCGCTGGGTGGTAAAATTAGTCGAGTGTAATATTTTAAGAAACCACATTAAAAAATCATTTAAACTACGAGCCATGTACCTAGTGACAGGATGTGGGGACTTGCTCTTCACATAAGTAGATATATGTACATATACTTAAAATCAGAAAACAGGATGTGAATGCAACAGATAAATGGCGGTTCGTAGAATCATCATTATGATTCGGTTGACACGTAGAACACAAGACACAGATAATGTATTGACGCATTATGGATAAGTCGAATGACCGGGGGGTAGATAGGAGAGCCTAGGCCTTATAAAAGCAGACCAGGGACGGCCTGTATTCAGACGGGTTCACTCCACAGCACTACGAGCACCTTCACGACACTTTGTGTAATAATCTGTAATTTGGACTTAGTCGAATTATCGATGTACAATTTTAATAAACTACATAATAACATTACACCTGTCTACAATTTATTATCAACTTCCTCCTTATCATCATCACTCGACTAATCTGTGTCCTTTACTTAAACCGTTAATCCGTTTGCGATGAAATTTGGTGCAGAGATTTATTAGACTTTGGGGAAGAACATTTTTCACGAAAAACGGTAAATAAGAGGTCCAACCTTGGGAAGTTCTAAAACCGGGATTTTGAGAATATTATTAAAATGATTATTTTTTGTTTATAATTGTTTGTATTGGTGTATTGTGAATGATCATATTCATATTGACCTATTGATTTTAATAACAATTATTATTATTACTAATGCGCTAATCCTGTGTATTTTAGTACAGAATGTATCGAGTTTGAACTACGGTTTCGGTGGACAAATTGTTTGCATTTTTGATAATTTAGAGTTAAATTATACACTTGCACCACGCAGGGTCCGTGGTCTACCGCCACCGGTAGATTGCCCAACTGATAATATACAATTCGCATAATTTCAAAAATCTATCAATAGCAACGCATTTCCACGTCCGCTAGTATGTATTAGCAATATCACATAATATTTATGTTCTACCTAGTTTACTATTAATAACTTATGCAATAACAATATAATGTCATTGCCATTGATAATAATATATTAATAGTACCATATATTATAATTACATTAATTCATGCAATAATAAAAAGTTAAAAATGTAAAAATATATACAGACAATATAAGTGGTAGATGGACATCAATAGCTTACTGGGTAGGTATTTTGACTACATTTTTTTCTCGGTATCTGCATTTAATGCTAATACTTTTTCTTTATATTTTACCATGATTTCAGTTTATGAATTATACTTAATTTTAACCCCTAGATAGGTAAAGACGTTTCTGATAATCTGTTGTGATGTTACCTGTTAAGGTGCGTTCTTTAATCCTAAGGATATATTTGATCTCAATTTTCTTCTAATTGCTTGGGAATATGCGGGGTCCAAAGAGCTGCAACGGTGTATTAAAGAATTGGTTGTGTGTATAGTTTATATATGGACTTTTTAACGGATAATAGAATTGGACTTTTGTGACGCTGAGTCCTGAGTACAAGAAGGTCGTGCTCATTTGGCTTTGGTTGGTATTAAAATTATATTATGTTATTTGTTGATGCATGTTAAGTAATCAATTGTTTATGTTTCTGAGATTATGTTGGTATGTGGTTTCTTGGTAGCGTGGAGACAAACTGTTTTAGTACCTATGTATATTGTATGTACCTACTGCCGTTACAATATAAAAATAAACTTTGATTAAAAAAAAAAATTCAATTCTGCACTTTTTTAGTTCAAAGCACATGCATTTTTTAAATAATAGAAATTTAAAATGTACATACAACTTTCTTTAGCTGGAAAAATAAATATGTAATGTTATTGTAAATAATAAAAGTTATCTTATTTAATAAAATATAACTTAATGTTCATTACGAATTATCATGATTTAAAAATATTCAGTAGAATTTTTTTTTTACAATTTGATTTCAAAATAATAAATACATTTACAGTCACTGCGATCAAATAGATACATTTATAAATATTATTGGGGATTTAATATATTAGGTAGAAATATGTTATATCGGTTTGCAATAAATGTATATAATATATTATATTATATATGATTAACTATGATAGTCACACATGCGATAATATTTAAATGTAACAGTCCAAATGATAATATATTTGCCAGTCAGTCGTCACTCAAACACAGCCTTCTACCTAAGATCACTTTATATAATTAAACAAAAACATTTTAAAAATAATTGCAGGCCATTTAGTTATTGAACATTTTGGTTCGTTCGTCCAGATTTAGAGTGTTCGTCTATGATCATTCTATGTGCAATCGTTCAGTTACCAGAGTAGTGAAAATTTTAATAGTATCGGCATTCACGTTAGAATAGAACTGTGTCAGACATTGGGATATGGTTCAAAAATAATTTTCAAAGAGATACCACTGGTATTGCAATATAATTTTTCATGATTCAGTTGTCAATTGAGAAGACTCGTGTAGCACCATTTGTAGTGTCTAGAAATGTCGTTTCAGTCAAATTTAATATATTCATGCTCAATATGTACATTTTATGCATATTTATAACATACATCATTAAAATATATAGAGTTAGTTGATATCAAACACAAAATTAACACTAAAGAGTAATGAGTTTTTTCTTTCTCAATGTGCGGTTGAAAAGCTAGACGTCAGAGTGTCACAAAAATTATGTTATTCGATAAAAACAAAATGAGCATGTAATAGGTACTAGGTGTCTCTTAAGTTGCCGTTTTAAAAATTATATTACAGCTCCAGGCAGAATCTAAACATTTAAAATACAAAGTCAATGACAAATAGTATTATTATGTACTAATTATATATATTAAAAAAAGCAGGTAAGTGGATGTCGTTCTGCTGTACAGTAGATTACAAGTGGGTCATTGTATAATGGTTGTATTAAATTTGAATTCAATGATATAATATCATTGTATAAGAAAAACGATTCTGAGCGGAGACGGTTTGTCAGTCTGGATATTTTATATTGTTATTATTTATTTTATCATGTAGGTAATCAAGTTGAACTAATATTAAAATATTACAGTTTTTTATTCGTTTCTATAGTGATAAACAAAGCGTTAGAAATTAAAATCCCATTTTTAGCGTTTTTTCGTAATTTTTCGGTGGTTTTTCCAGTGGCATTAAATAACTATTGAGAAAATCGAAAAATGACCTCTCTAAAGTACCATTTTGATCCAATTTTCTAAAAGATAAGGTACTATATGTTGAAATCGAAACACTCCTTCTGGAAGAAATTTTGTATACAGGATATAAAAATAAAAATAAAAAATAAAATAAAATAAACACCATTGTAAAAACAATAACTCCCTTGCTCCGCTCAGAATATAAAAATAATAAATAATACCTACGTAAATTCCTCTCTGTAAATTATAATATTTTGTTAATTAAAATATAGTAAAATAGATTATACTACTATAAATATATTTTTATAATATAATGATTAAAGATTATAGTATCTAGATTTTTTTGGGGGGAAAGAGTCTATAAAATTGTTTTGAAATTGTATTCTTAATTTTAATATTAAATTTATTATGTTAAATATGGTACTGTAAATAACATACATAAATACAACTAGGCTTCTGATAAAGTCAAAATGGTATGTGAAAATGTACATTTGTAATTTATCTTAGGTACTTGTGGACAAGACCAAATAGTATAGGCAGTCTCATTAATACACTATAAAGAGATAACATTGTTCTGATGTGATCTATAACAACTAGTTTTATGAAACAATGAAAATGCGAAGCTGTGAACAACATGTGTCATTCGTTTCTTCATTTATCGGATCTGTGATAATTCTAATAAATTCGAAAAATTAATTTTAGCCATATCTGAAATTGGCGTTAAAAATGTCATTAAATTATAACAGTAATACATGTTATGGCTTTAGCAACAATGTGGAGTGAAAAATTCGAGACATGCCTGTCAGAAAAAACTGGTACAACTGTCGATAGAAAAACAATTGAACGACCATTTTCTTTTCAAATATTAAATTTTGAATTTGAAGTTCGCAATATCGTGGCTGAAAGAGATTTCAAAAAATTAGGTAAATGTTATGTAACGTGTCTGATGATAATCATTTACAGTAAAATATGCTCATAATATTACATGTAATATACACGGTGTTTCAAAAGTCTTCATTCGATTACGACCTGATATATTTCGGCAACGGAAAAAAATAATGGAAAGATTAGATAACCAAGTTTATTTTGAGTTATCTAGTTGATAAATTTGGCACCGTTATGGTTAGTGTACTAGGAACCGTTAGTTTGGCGACTCCGCAACAGAAAGCGTTTTGCGTCCTACCTTTCAATAAGTGTAAGTCGATAATGCCGTTCAACGTGATTTTCGAAGAACTTATGGAACTGAAGCTCCAACTGCTCATTCGACGTTGGCACCAAACGTTCCAAGAAAGTGGTTGTTTATGTGCACAGAAACGCTCAGGTCGACCTTGTATCTCTGACGAAAACATCGACCGTGTTCGACAAAGTTTCGTTCGGAGTCTACAGAAGTCTATAGTCCGTTCAAAATAAGAAACGTAGACAGCGGCCGACTTCTGCGCATGGTCGTGGCCTCACCACGCCTATCGAGCTTTGACACCGTCGCCGGCGAGAGCGTCGCCTCATTCTATTGTTGACCAGTGACGCCAACAAATAACTTAAAATGCATTGAACCGGCACGGCGCTGCGTTGGGCTGTATTCAACGTACGTCAGAGCAGCATACAACCTTTTTTTAATTATTATAAAACCATTTTTTTAAATTAAATTTTTTTTCGAGTTATTACCAGGTATATTACGTAAAAACATAAAATATAAAAACAAATTTAAATATTATAATTATTTATTACAATACATAAAAAGATAAACAGAAATTTAAAAAAGTCAGTAGGTAATAAATAAAAATATAAAAAATAAAAAAAAAAATTACTCATAACCATAATCAGTTTCTCCCGTTATTGTTAAAACACAATCTTCCATTTGATTAATTACTTCGTCCATGATATCGTCGACTTTCCAAATTGTCTCTTCTTCTCCGATGACATGTTTGATGAATTTTGCCGATTTTCTGATGTCACCCTTTCAATTGCCGTA
>NC_042495.1:22486894-22494900 GCF_005508785.2 Acyrthosiphon pisum
GTCCATGATATCGTCGACTTTCCAAATTGTCTCTTCTTCTCCGATGACATGTTTGATGAAATTTTGCCGATTTTCTGATGTCACCCTTTCAATTGCCGTATGAAGAAGTTGGCGAACGTCGTCCATCTTAAATGTTGTGTTTTCGCGTTTTGCGTAACCTTTTACCATAGCCCATGCCAATTCATTGGATTAAATTCGCAATGATAGGGCGGTAATCGGAGTACAGTGTGTCCTGCTTCTTCTGCAATTTTATCGATGACGTAAGATTTATTACGTGGTATTTCGCGTACTTTGGCCATCAGTTCATGCTTCAAAAACGGTCTGTCAAGAATAACACCTTTTGATTGAAGCCACTCCGATAATTGGGCTTTATTCCAACGCGTACTCGGATATTTTTCCAATTTGACGGAATGGTATGGGGCGTTGTCCATAACAATAATGGCATTATGCTCAAGTCGAGGTAGAATAGCCTCAAACCATTCCTTGAAATTATCACCATTCATTTCATCGTGATAATCGGCGCTATTTTTTTTGGATTCAAAGCATAGTAAACCACCTGGCAAAAAACCTTTGTCCGAACCAATATGAAGTATTATTAGCCGCTTGCCCTTGCCAGTTGGGTTGGTCGACCCGGTCGTTAGTTCTTTGTTTAACGCGTCGTGTTTGGAAAGAACAGTATTGTCCTTCCACACGCGGTCCACACAGTCGCCTGCATTCAACCACGTCTCGTCCAAATCATAAATTTGTCGACCTTCCTGACGATACTTGTGGATATTATACAAATAATTTCGGCGCCAAACAATCAAGTCTTCCCTCTCCGTTAGCACACTGCACCTTTTTCTTTTTTCGAACACAAAATCCAATTTCTTGATGTTATTGTACAAAGTAGTACTTTTGAAATTAGGAAGCGATGGATCTTCGTTCACTGCAACTAATATTTTGTCGATCGTAGGTAGTTCACGACGCAACCAAAACGAATGTACTTTTTGTCGTAATCCATTGCGATCTAAATCATCAATTTTGTCGAAGAGAGAAGACTTAATGCGCTTTTTGTTGGGAGATGTAACCGTATTTGTACGTCTATATTCAGCGATGGTTTTACTAATTGTCTCACGACCTAAACCCGAGGCCTCTGACAAATTATTGACAATATCTTTGTACTTGATGCCCGGCGATTTCATCAAATATCCTTGTACAAATTTATGACCATTATTTTTTGACGGCTGGATATATACTGTAAAAAAATTATTAACTTATATGAATAACTGATGTATAATAATTATTTAATAAACATAATAACACATTATACTATTATTATTATTTATGTAGTATACATCGACGAATATAAAATATGAAAAATGTTTTACTTACTTTTCGATTTTTTCTCTTTGGAGAAATAGTAGACAATTCATCTGGATCAGAAATATCACCAAAATCACTCATGATGAAAAAAAATGTCTGTAGGAATAAAATTTTGAACACACGTTACGCTAAGAACGGTCGGAACACAATGACCACAACAAACGCTAATACATCGACAACGGTCGTATGTCAGCGGCTGTCGTCGGTAAAATAGACGCACGGTGGAAGAAACATCTGTCCACCGCCGTCGAAAACTGGTCGCCGCCGTCTACGTTTCTTATTTTGAACGGACTATACCTACACGTCGTACAGGCATAGAGCTAGATTCCCAACATTCGACCATTTGGGTTCGGACCGATGGGGATCATATTGAACATTTATAACCAAAGTAAATAAAACTTGACTATTTTAAGGATATATTTTATTTTATTTCACTCTTATATCTTCATTTTTAATATAAATATAAATTTCTGAAATCGGATGCAGACTTTTGATATTGTACATTTTATGCATATTTATAACATACATCATTAAAATATATAGAATCAGTTGATATCGAACACAAAATTAACACTAAGGAGTAATGAGTTTTTTCTTTCTCAATGTGCGGTTGAAAAGCTAGACTTCAGAGTGCCACAAAAATTATATTATTAGGTAAAAACAAATTGAGCATGTAATACTAGGTGTCTCTTAAGTTGCCGATTTAATAATATTGAAAATCTACAGTCATAACTTTTCTTATAACCTTTTAAATGTTTATATTACAATTTGTATGAACACAAATAAAGCCACAAACATATTTTAAAAATTATATTATAGCTCAAGGCAGAATCTAAACATTTAAAATACAAAGTCAATGACAAATAGTATTATTATGTATTAATTATATTTTAAAAAATAATAAATAATACGTACCTGCACTGACCCCTGTAAATTATAATATTTAGTTATTTAAAATATAGTAAAATAGATTATACTACTATAAATATATTTTTATAATATCATGATTAAAGATTATAATATCTAGATTTTTTGGGGAAAAAGAGTCTATAAAATTGTTTTGAAATTTTATTCTTAATTTTAATATTAAATTTATTATGTTGGTACTGCAAATAAAACACATAAATACAACTAGTTTTCTGAAAAAGTCAAAATGATATTATGTGAAAACGTACAATTGTAATTTATCGTAGGTACTTGTGGAGAAGAACAAATATCCGTTCTCATTAATTCACTATAAAGAGATAACATTGTTCTGATGTGATCTATAACAACTAGTTTTATGAAACAATGAAAATGCGAAGCTGTGAACAACATGTGTAATTCGTTTCTTCATTTATCGGAGCTGTGATAGTTCTAATAAATTCAAAAAATTAATTTTAGCCATATCTGAAATTGGCATTAAAAATTCCATCAAATTATAACAGTAATACATGCTATGGCTTTAAAAACAATGTGGAGTGAAAAACTTGAGACACACATGTCAGAAACAACTGGTACAACTTTTGAAACACAAACAATTAAATGACAATTTTCTTATTAAATAATAAATTTTGAATTTGAAGTTCGCAATATCGTGGCTGAAAGATATTTCAAAAAATTAGGTAAATGTTATGTAACGTGTCTGATGATAATCATTTACAGTAAAATATGCTCATAATATTACATGTAATATATTATAATATATATTATGATACACAATTTTTGATAATTATATGCCATTATTAAATCGTGAACTCTACATTACATATATTTGTTGTGGTATTATATTTTGTTCTTTTGATTTGGATAGAATTCGAATTAGTTGTAGACTATATTTCCTTATATTTGTGGAATACAAATATGAATTGGACAGTATGTTTCCATTGGTCATATGGAAATTTCAAGTGAAGGGAAAATAAAAAAATGATAAAACACATTAAATATACAAATTATACATACCCAGCTTTACTGCAAAGAAAAAAAAATATAATATACCAGTTATTATCACAACAATAAAATACAATATGAAATTTAAAGTGGTGTTCAATAAGCTAATGAAAATGTATGAGTCAATCTAAATTAAACTTAAAAAATGCAAATGCACATAAAAAACGAGTCAGAGCTCAGAAGCTTGTGTAAGCCCACCCAAAAAACGTATCAAAGAAACAGATAATAATAATTTCATCAAAACAATGCCAAAAATATATAAACCACCACCAATTGCAGTGTGGGGTGTTAACGATATACAGATATTAGTTACTATTTTATCTCTTGAAGAAGTCTCCGGTAATGAACATCAACTGAAAACTTTCATTAAAGTGACATCAAAATCTCCCCAAACGATGAATCCCAGTTTAGATGAACATTAAAAGTTCTTAAAAATAACAAAATTGAGTTTCGTAGATAGGTATCAAATGCAAGTTATATTCACAAGTTAGATAGTCTATTTTATCATAAAATCTAAAGAGAACTTCCAATAAAAAAAAAATGTGCCTCATTGTAAAAACTGTCAGTCTTTTGATTATACACAAAATTACTGCTACAAAAAATCTGTGCGCGTAAAATGCAGTGAAGAGCATAGAACAGAAGACCGTTATAAGTGAAAAAAAAAAAACAAAAGCTAAATGTTGTATGTTACAGCTTCCAGGTGGAAATTGATCACTGTACACCGAAGGACCACTCGAATATGTCGGAGAACAATAATTCTTGATGACGCCTGGTAAATTAAGCTGACGCTATATAATAATATGCATAAAAAATTGTGCGGGTAGGCAACCTAATGCGCACAACGACCAATGTGACCAGGACGGGAGGTGACACAAGGGAAAAGGAAAATGTCGAGTTAATTATAAGGAAGAGGTGCCTCTGTGACCGTACAATGACCACAGAGCTCACTACAAAATTGGGGGCTTAAGATTAGACTTAGGATTTTGGTATCTATACATATATTTAGATGCACTGGTGTCTTGGGACGAACAGCAACTTAGGGGTGACGTGGGTCTCGATGACCTGGGGCGGCCTCTCACACCTGACTATGGGGTTGTGCCAGTAATTCCAATATTTGCATTATTCAACGCTGCCAAAACATTGCTTTCCGTACTATTGTCGTAGAATACCAGTACAGCAGAAATTACACTATCCCCCGAGATTTAACGATAACCTCCGTTCAGGACAATATTACCAATTTTTCCCGCAAACACGAGATAAGGCTAGATCAACATACCAATTTAGTAGCAATTCAACTACTTGATGACTCACAATATATAAGGCATCTCAAACGCCGAAGACCATATTATGACTTAGTATAAATTATTAGACTAAGCCCGGGACTTCTCCACTGAGGGTGATAACCAAAACATTTTTTGTATGTATTTACCAAAATATTTATTCATTAATATTCGTGAACACCTTTGAAATGTATTGTTAAAGATCATTGATCGTTTTAGTAAAAATGCCTTAGGGTAGGTAGTTTAAAAAATAATAAAAAATAATCTACAATCTAACATTCAAGCAAATGTATGGACTAATTAATAATATACCCATTATTATTATTATCAAGATAATATCTCACACGATTTAATTAAATAAAATAATATTATACGTACAAACATATTCTAGATAAAATTATAGTAAAATATGTTATTAATAACTACATACAACTTAATTCAACACTTGTATTTTACGTAATTATTAATAGCTTTTAAAAATAAAAAAATGTTGCATCCAAAAATAAATTATAAGTTTAACGTAAAATCAGCATTATTCGTCGCTATAAATTATTTGAATTATGAGGTTTGAAAAAAACATATTTGAATTAATTACAAAAGAAGAAGCCATGATTCTAGTGTCAAAATTGGAAATTAAATAGGCAGTAAAAAATAATTTCAAAAATACAATTGATATGATAGTTTTCATTAAAAAAATATATTGTTTTTGTTTAATATCGATGACAAATATTATGGAAATATCAGTAATTTATATAATATACTAAGAGCAAGATATCACATAATGTTATACTTCATAACGCAAATTCCCCAAAACAATTAAAAACACAAAAATTACCTACCTCTTAAAATTACTAAATATAAAATGGAAATAGATTTTTGTGCATGTTATAAATATATGTTATAAATATATAAAACTATTATACTAATTGGCCTTAAAAATAATAAAATATAATATGAAAAATAAATTATTCACATTTAAGTTTGTAATATATTATATTTCTATACTTAAATAAAAACACAGAATAACTAATACCGGCGGTCTGTATGGAGTGTGGGGTGACCCGGTATACATACGCTTTAGGATATAAATCTATACGTATTCCTTATACACACACAGCGACACATGCAACACATAAAATATTATAATATTCTACATCTCTACGGTCTCTAGACATTCGGTAAAAACGATAGTAAATTACCAGCGGTACCTTTGTCGCATCGCACAAAATAATAAAATATTTCAATACTTTGATATTACGTATTAATCGACCCACATCAGAATAAGGGATCACTCCAAAATCATATTATATAAGGACCATAGGGAATCGACTCATCGTCAGTGTTATTACAGAAAAGCCTGTCTTTCACACAAGATTCAAGGCATAACGACCATGCCAGTATGCACTTCGACAATACTTTTGCTATTCAAAGCGAATGCGCTTATATATGTATGTATATTTAGTTATTCCAGCATTCGGTATGACTGTCTAAATTAATTATTTTGTATTATCTAACAAATTCACCTGGTTAATTATTTATACATCTATCTATTTACTCTTTGAAATAATATAATATTCTGTGACTATCATCGTATCTTAGGCCAGTTATAGTATTATTACACAGTTTTGCAATTATCTGTTTAGAATATAAGTATAATAATAAGTGCTCATCAACTTGAATTACATTCGGTTGGCGAATTGACTATATTTTGTACTATACGAATGTAGAAATTTTTAAGACCTGTGCTTAGAATATAAATATAATAATAAGTGCTTTCTAACTTAAATTACATTAGGTTGGCGAATTGACTATACATATGTACTCTTGCTACGGATGTAGGGATTTTGAAAAAATCGATAATATTCACGTGTCAAATCATAGATAACAAATTCATATAATATGAGTGTTCGAATCACATCAATATTATCCGTAGAACTAAATAAAAAAATATCTCTTAATATACTAAGTATTAAAAATACAAATCAAACACGTAATATACATAATATAATATATATGACGCAGTGACTTTGAGCATCAAACTCAACCCCGTATCCACGAATACGACTACATACTCAGGTAAATTAATTATATTAATATTTAGTGTAGTAGATTAATTATATGTATAGGTATATTCTTTAAGCTAAAGATATAAAATCATTAATCAACGTTAAATAAAACCAGAACACCGATGACATATACCCATAATTATAACCATCCTCCTTTTAATATATAATCCTCACTTTTTTACAATTTATTATCACTCTTTCCCCTACCCTATACCTTTTCTTATATTTAATCTACCACAAGTTACTATAAAAAAAGGTATAATTATTGATAGTAGTACAGTTTTCCTAATTCATTTTTCCCAATCAATTTTTCCCAAATTTAACATTTCCCAAATCTGATTTTACTAATTTAATTTATCTTTCAATATATACTATAAAAATATTCTCCTGATATATTTTTTTACAAGTTTAATATTTCCCAAAAAAAAAAAAAGCCTTATCTAATTTTTGTAAGCTATTTGTGTGTAGTCATGTCATGTCATTAAGTTAATAGTCTAGACTAGTGTTTTTATTATACGATTCATTTGAAGATATTGATTATCAGTTAACATGCGTGGAAGAATAATAATTTTTGCGACAATTTGGGACTTTTAATGAATAGCCCAACCTGGTTTGTCGATGGACTATTTAAAGTTGTTCCAACAATATTTTTTCAGTTGTTTACCATACTAGGAACAGTACCAGACTATATGCCAATTGCAGAATATTTTGAGGTGAATTTTTATAAATTTATACATCACGTTATAGTATAATAAAACAAATCGTATATTTTATTCAACACATTTTTTTTTTAAATAAATATATAAATAGGTACTATGAAATTCAGATTTTAAATATAACTTAAATATTTAATGTAGATAAAATACATTCGTGAGAGACAAGCTAAAGGTAGGAGAAAAGGAAGCGAACCCAGATTCCCTCCAAAATTGTGAAACCAGTACCATTCAGTACTACAACGATTGGCAAGAACTAATAATTTGTTAGAAGGCTGGCATAATCGATTCCAAGTGGTTGTCGAACGACAACATCCGTTCTCCTATACATTTTTCACTGAACTTGGGAAAGAACAAGCCAACACTGAGTGCATGTTATGACAACTAAATCTGGGATGAAAAATAAGGAAGGGTCGAAATATGGTTCGACTAAGTGTAGAGGAACGAATACATAATATTGTTTCCAAGTATGACGAATTTGTTAATAACAATGATATTATTGCATACCTCACGACCAGGGTTCGAAACCGTTTCAAATTTTAACGGTTACGGTTTTAGTTCTTAAGACGGTTTTCTAAATTTTCTGGTTTTGGTTTAGTTTTAAGACCGGTTTTTAAATTTTTTGGTTTTGGTTTCGGTTTAAAAAGGTTTTTCAA
>NC_042495.1:22495086-22498502 GCF_005508785.2 Acyrthosiphon pisum
AAATAATATAATTAACTTTATGGAATTCAAAGAAACCGACAATAGTTTTAAATTTTAATCTGTTTTCAAGAACAGTACAAGAGCGGTTTTTCAATTCAATGGTTTCGGTTTGGGTTTTGAAAACGGTTTTTTAGATCTTAGGTTTCGGTTACGATTTTTTAACCGGTGTTTCATAGCTTTTGGTTCCGGTTCCAGTTCCGGTGTTCAGAAATGAGAAAACCGCGGTTTTAACCGGTTTTCCAAAAACCGGTTAAACCGGTTTTCAATCCCTGCTCACGACCATTGGTTATAATTTAAAATTGTAATACACTTTTATTTATTTACAGAGGCGTACTAACGGGGGGGTAACAACACCCCCCTCTCCCCCGAAATTAATGGATGATTTAATTAATTATGAGAAAACTAAAATTTCTAGTACCTGTATATTAATCTTAGGTACCTATAACAAATTATCCATTTTAATAAAATAAACAGCGTACATTTTAAAATACCTTTGTAATATTGTTCTATGTAATTCTGAATTCTGATTATAAATATTATCTAATGTGGGTACCTATGGGAATATGGGTATTTCCACGAAGATATTGTAGATATGGATGTGGATGATCGGTGTAATTATTATGACAATATTTTATCATGGTCGTGAAACGTATTTTATTCTGTGTGATTAATCACCTAGTGTGTTAGCCACTTTAATCTATAATCGACAATCGTTAACATCGTTTTCATGTATTACCGAGACAGTACCTACATGTTATTTTATCAACCATTCTACTATATTAAACTTATAGTGACAAACAAAACTATAAAAAAGACAAATGAATGGTAGATAACAGTGAAGCATCAAAAAAAGCGTACCCATTACAACAAACTCTCAAAAATGGACATTTTATTCTTCAATGGTCGTGATCCATGAATTTTTTTCAATAGCTCACCTTCTATCAATCTATCTACAAAAAGTAAATGTTGACTTAGCATCTACAATGGAGACTGCTAATAATTTAAGTATACTAATAAAGGAAATGCGTAGCAATGTAGAGTCGACATTTCATGATTTATTTAGCACGGCTGAACAACTTACTAAAGAAATCGGAGAAGATATAAAAATTCCAAGGGTGACACAATTTCAACAATATAGAGCAAATTATGAGTTAAATTCAGCAAAAAATTATTTTCGCGTATCTGTATTCATGCCGTTTATTGACCATTTCATTTCGCAGTTAGAAAATAGATTTACTAAACACAAAAATACACTCTCAATTATTCAGAATTTTATACCAAACAAATTAATAAAATTATCCAAAAATGAAAGTGAGACAAGTACGGAAGTGATGTCAAAACAGTGGCCAGTCGTAATAAGCTCACGTGACAATATTGTAAACAAAGAAGTTCTATTGTGGAAACAAAGATGGATAGCCGGTGCAGAAGATAAACTCCCTTGCACTTTTATAGATGCCATACATTGTTGTGATGAGTTAATGTTTCCCATAGTATACCAATATTTAAAAATTGGTGCTACGTTGCCCGTCACAGTTGCCAGCTTAGAACGGAACATTTCCACGTTAAAACGTTTGAAATCATACTTGAATAATTCCATGGGGAAAATCGTCTAAATGGATTGGCTCATCTAAGTATTCACAGAGAAATACCAATAAAAAGTAGTGAATTGGTCGATTTTTTTTTCAGAAAAAAATTAATGTTGTCTACTGTTTATTTATACTATTTTTTACTATACTTATACATTTTAAAATTAACAATTTGTTAGTAATTTGTATAATAATTTATAATTTTATAATTTTATCTACTTTTTTATTATACCTACCTACTTATACATTATAAAATTAACAATAAATAATTTCTTATATTTGATAAGATCTTATATTGATAGATTTGGTATTATGAAAAATAACTTTTGGGAATAAAAAAAATGTGAAAAACAGATTTGGAATTATGTCTCCCTACCATAATTATTAATACATAATATAATCAATAAAACGTTAGAAATGATATTTAGTTGTCAACATGCTAATAATTATCAATATACAACCACAAGGCACAAAAATATTATATGATTATGATTTTATTGGGAATGGGATCTATTAACTACAACTATTACATGATCAATTTACAAATTAGAATAATAATTATTACTTTTTAACAAAATGGTTCTCATTATGTATCTTATCACTCAATATGGAGAATTCTAGTTTTGTGAACATAAACATAATTTAATTTAATAAAATATTATCTAGATTTTAAAAAGCATACTAAACTATTTCTTAGCTATGCCACTTATATAAAACACTTATACAAATACACTTAGTTCCGAATTTTTGTACGAAACTTTTTTTCAGTTTTCGTGTAATAATGAAATGAATCAACGATAACTTTGCTTGTAACTTATAACTAGGTATAACGAAGTAAAGAGTTTCAATTTTTCATACCCTTCAAATCCAATTTTTTTACCTAATTCCTTCAATAAGACAAATTATTAAACTCATAAATACTTACGTTTGTTTGACTCTATAAAAACAAATTTAAATTTTTCAATAAATGGGTTCGTTACTAGGAGATCTATCATATTGTATCAGCGTTTTTTTCGTACATATTATTATGTTTTTTTCTGTTTTTTTAATTTTGTTTACCTACAATACTTACTACCTAGTACCTACTGTAAAAACATGTTACCATGTTCAATCATATTTCACGTCTTCGCGTGCTTAAAGGTATTTTATATAGGCACCTTTTATAAGGTAGGTACCATAAACATTCATTTTCGTGACTTACATAGTTATACTATATTAGGCGTATGATGTTAATTATAAAATGTGATGAATATTGGATCTAAAATAGAGAATTAGCTCTGTTGTGTAATATACGTCTAGTGTTAGTCATTTAGGAAGGTAGGCACCTATACCTATGCTGTGCCTATATCACTGTAACAGATGTGTTAAATTTGAATTCAATGTTTAATGATTGTTTACGATGGAAAATGATTCTGAGCGGATATGATCTATATTTCTAAGAATATATTGGGTATAAATATATTTATTTTAATTTTAATTATATTGTAGGTTCCAGTAATATTTGCCTAAGACAAATCAATTGTAATTAAGTACAGTAAATATAATTTTTATTTACTTTATAATTGCCATTTTATTACTATTTTAAACTTTTTGGTATTATTGTATGTGCGTGTGTGAAAACTGAAAATCACATTATTAAATATTGTTATTTAGACGCAGGTACGAGCTGTGCATCGTCACACACTACACACTCATATCAACAGTACTTGCTCTTCAATCCCGTCCACTGCTGATCGAGCTATTAACACCACGACTCATACATATTATTAGGGCTAGGAAAATAAAGCAATAAAAACCTACAACAAAGGGAATTATAAAATTGCCAATAAT
>NC_042495.1:22498866-22502094 GCF_005508785.2 Acyrthosiphon pisum
GAGCAACTAAGTACAATTTATAAATTATGAAAAAAATAAATTAAAACTGTTTATTAAATGTCGATAAATGTCAACGTATTACGTAACCACTACTCCCCACTCGGTAATCACTTTGACAAAATCTAAGAATCTATTTTAAGAAATATTTTCCGATAAGGCGATAATATTTCACTACTAAATCACGAAATAAGTATATATAATAATACAATTAAAATAAATTAATAAATAATAATTTGGATAAATATGTACGTAAATGTTATAAAAATGTTAAATATGAGTATAATTAACAAAACTAATTAAAAAGCTAATAAACTGACAAAAAAGTACCAAAAAAGCATTTATTTACGAATATCATAAGAAAATGCAAAAAAAGCAAAATCAAAATTGCATATTTGAACTCTGTGATGAATGAATCAAATTTTGTTTTTGATTAGCTATGTCCTGTAGTACTACGAAAGAAAATGTAAATGCTTCAAAATCCTAGCCCTACATATTATACACAAATGGCGGTCGGCCTATATATATAATATTATGGTGTTATAGTGTTTAATACTGGGATGGCGTCTTTTATTATTATCCGCTTCCTGCTCTTACAGCTATATAAAATAATGTATTGTAGAAATCCGTCGATATAACTTTACAATGCATATGAAGTACAATAAATATAATTTATAGTACTAAACAATTTAATAATTCTAGCACTAGCTGGTAACTAACTTAAAATTCAATACCGACGTAAAGTCAAAGGGTGTTAATAGGTGTGTTGTATAAATAGGTTAAAATTAATCTAAATATTTTGAAAAGATAATAATTACCATTATTATTGTATAACGAAAATTATAAAAAAAAAATATTTAGCTATTAGTGGGTGGCAAATTGTTTCATATCCCATCAAATAATATTTTTGGAATCAAAACACAACATTAAAATCATTATTTTTTTTTTTGAATATCCAAATTTATCGAAATGTCATATGAAAATGCATACCTATTTTATCATAAGTAATTCATTATTATTGTTGAAGTTCTGAATTATATTATAATATTTTAATTTTACACCCATCGACCACCGTCTCATGTTACGTGTTTAGTTCATATAGGTATTGGGTTATTTTTCGTCAGTATAGTATCATTTTTTGTTTTCGCAGTGTCGCAAATTTGTATTATTTTAAATGTGTCCGCAATTCGCCGCATTGATATTATTTTATTGTGAACGCAAACATAAATTTTTAATGTTTAATTCACTGGCACAAATTGCCACATTATTATAATTACTATTGTATTTATTGTATATTTCGCATGCACGAATTTCCATTTAATTACTAGTGATTTTTATGCAAACATATATATGCACTCAAAAATTCAAATATATGCAAATAATAATAAGCAAACAAATATATTGTTTAAAAAATCAAAATTTAAAAAAAATTAAAATATAGTATTAAGTAAAAAAAAATACAATTTAAATATCATTTTTTAAAACATGTAAAAAGCATAAAAATGTGTATTAATTAATAATTATTGAATGAGTACCAACATGGTGTAACAAAATATGCTTTTAATTTATCAAATTGAAAACTTCTACGATTGTCGCGTAGCATCACCTTGTATTTAGAAAAACTTCTTTTACGTCTGCTGATACAATGGGGGAGTATATTTTGAAACAAGAAATATCTTCTGGTGACAACTCTACAAGGTCTTCATCATCGTTTATTATTTCTCCGCTTATAATTTCAGAAATTTCTTTATTTGTGATAATCCGGGATTTTTTAATAATACTTCTGATAGTTTTATTTTAGCAAATTCAATACCTCATCCTCCTTCACTCAATTTATTTTCTATATTTTGAACCAATTCTAGACTTTTTCCAAGATTGACACCCGATTTTTCGAGACACGTGATAATGTCTGCTATGCATTGGAAATTTGATAGTTCAAATCGAAAGTTCATTTTTGATCGAATAATCATTAAATAATTGTTGTGCATTTTTAAAAGACTTTGCATCATTTGGGTTAAATGAGTCAATAACTTCTTTGAATTTGTCAAAGTTTTTACCATAATAAAACGCGGCATCAAGCCACGTTCCCCATCGGGTAATAATAGGTTGTGGGGGTAAACTTAGGTTTGGACATTTTTCTTTAAATGTAGATACCTACCCAACTAAGTGCTTTTAAAAAAACTTTTTTTTGTTAGATATCAACAAATCAACATTTGAGAATTTATCCCTAATACCTTCTGATAATCTATGAAGCCCATGGCCATACAAGTAATATGGATTGGTTTAGGACAAAATACCTTAAGCGCATGTGCAGATTTTACCATATAAGGAGCGGCCTCTGTGGCATATGTAACGTCACAGAATTTTAGACCTCTATTATCAATATAATGAACATACCTTATTAGTCTATTGTTATGGTTATCGCGCGCTAATGCAGAAATGACCGCAGTATTATGTAATACTTGTCCCCCGGCCCCCACAAATCCGCAGTGAACGGTGTCCTCACGTCGCCGCACACGGCCGTCGTTGCTGTTGGCGCTTTCGTCGCGTCCAGCGGCACCGCACCGGCGGAACAAACACTGTAATCTCCCCGAATATACTGTTTTCCCTTCAAAAGACGACACTCACCTGCCCCACCATCACCGAAAAGCTCCGTCGCCGGGTCTCCTCTATAAAATCACTTTTCCAACTACGTTGTACCTGGCCGGTGCTTTATTCTTACGGCTCTCGAACCGCCTGGTCAACAAACTACACGCTGTCACCCACAACCACGCGACACCGTCAACGCGTTCCAGCCAGTGATTGTATTCACCAACCAATTTCGACGACCACATGTTAATTGCCATCATCATCCTTAGACACCTACGCCCGATTGTCATGATGGGCTAAAATAAACTACGAGGGCCCGGGCGGCGGCCAGGAGCTGATGCAGTCAACGTCAACCACGCAGTCCAATGTCAGAGTCGTAATATGTTTTTTTTTTCTTTCCCCTGTCCCCCCACACAAGCACGTAGGCCACAGGTTATGCAAAACTCGCGTTTGTATAACCTGTGTGCCAGAGGAGGCGTCGCAAGACACGGGTCCCCTTGTTATTTTCTCCCCACAAAAGATGATTTTCCGGCTTATGTGAGCCAAGTACTTTTTCCCGGTAACCCTGCGAGGACACGCCATGAGTGATATGGTGTGTCGCCTCCCGTGGGCCGGGAAAAACGTGCCGTTAATATTATTTGA
>NC_042495.1:22502194-22514788 GCF_005508785.2 Acyrthosiphon pisum
ACTTACTGTAGTTCTCTAATTTGTCATGCCAACCAACTTCTTTCCATCCTAATAATTATAGATATATAAAACTTATTTAAATTATTGTAAAAATTCTCGATTTCAGCCCATTGCAAGGAATTCATATGATCCACCAAGTTGATAGAAATATTTATATAAGGTGCATACTTCACACATTATATTATAATAAGTCTATGTGTCTACTACTATTTATTTTAGAAAGTAAACCATGTTGGCAAAAGAAATAAGGAAAAATACGGTAAAATTCAGCATAAATATTAGAGAGTTTTTGCACAACACCACTTAAAAATAACGTATGAACCCGTTAACGTTATTTACTAAAACAAGCCTTTGCTCATGCGCACTAAATATCGGTACGGTTATTTAATTATCGTAATCTGTTATTTTAATTTTTTTACGAGCACCGTATTGCTGGTTTATCGGTTATATCTCATCAATCAGTTATATTATCTAGTCTGTGATTTTGGTCGAAGTTTACGCTGATGATTACAGCTGTTTTCTTTATCAGTCATTGGTTTTTGGTATCCTGCTTTTTACGAATCTAAAATTTTAATATCAAAAGGTCATAAACCTGTTTATATGTCAATGGTTAATATTGGTTATGGTAAAAATTTACAATGTGATAAAATATTTTAACGGAATATTATGTATCCGGTAATGAAAAAAATAGGAAGGTTTTGCTCAACGCCGGTCAAAAATAACGTACGAACCCGTTAACGTTATTTACAAAAACAAGCATTTGCGCATGCGCACCAAATATCGGTACGGTTATTTGATTATCGTAATCGGTTATTTTAATTATTTTAACGGGCACCGTGTTGCTGGTTATTATCGGTAATATCTCATCAATCGGTTATATTATCTAGTCTATGACTTAGGTCAAAGTTTAAGCTGGTTAT
The DNA here is from genome assembly GCF_005508785.2 of Acyrthosiphon pisum. Lineage (NCBI taxonomy): Eukaryota > Metazoa > Arthropoda > Insecta > Hemiptera > Aphididae > Acyrthosiphon > Acyrthosiphon pisum. Next base: position 22,503,115 of record NC_042495.1, read on the forward strand.
TACAGCTGTTTTCTTTATCAGTCACCGGTTTTTGGTATCCCGCTTTTTACGAATCTAAAATGTTGATATCAAAAAGTTTACAGTCATAAACCTGTTTATATGTCAATGGTTAATATTTGTTATGGTAACAACTTACAATGTGATAAAATATTTTAACGAAATATTATATATCCGGTAATGCAAAAACTAAAGTTGCAACTTTAACGTTAATATATTACTGTATAATTTAAACGAACGTTATTTTTACCGGCGTTGTGCATAAACTCTCTAATAATCACTCATCTATTTCTTCGGGGCCAGTTACATTAAATTGAGCCAATAAAAATTATTATCCGATAAACTCATGTTGTATTTTTCACATTCTGCTGGTATTGTTGGTTTTCAACGCACAAAATTCGTGAGCTCAAACCAAAAGATGATATTCCAAAATAAAAAAATGTTCAGTAGAGTCATTTTAAACTAATTTCCACTTGAAACCGTATAACTTTTTTCTAATCAATTATGTTCGAAATTCAGCATCTTTACGTGCAGACCCAGTGTAGTGGCTGTACCGAGTGAGCGTGTCGTCGGCGTACAAACGCCGATAAGAATTAAGAGCTGCCGCCGCTGCGAATACATGTCGCATACACGCAACCGGTGTGTCGTAATCAGTGTTGATAAAAGCTGGTGACTGATTTTGTGCTAAACCTGTGTCGCGTCCGTACCGCCCGCAGTGTCTTGTTTTCGTGGTGTACGTAGACCAATAGCGCGGGCCACGTCAACACTCGTGTTGACGCCTTTTGTGCGGTCGCCGTGATCCATAGCGGCTAACGTCTCAAATACTCCGTTAAGTGTGTCGAGTGCGTGCTGTCCAATGTGTCAGTGTCTACAGGATCAGTCCAGCCTGTTTTTCAGTGCGCAACGTGTGCTTCCCTGGGCCCTTTCAATTGGGTCATCGTGTACGCTCGTTCAGCCGCGAGCTGCTGTCTGTCTAAAAAATTCCATAGTGGCCGCCGAACGACTTAAATAGAGCATTGCAATATCCATGTATGGTATAGTGCATACACGCCGCCGCGCCACTGCCACTCCCCTCCACGCATCCACCGTCTTCATCGTTGGGTATCGTTAATTATACTCCGGCCCACGAGAGTCCATATATCAGAGCGCGTCCGTCACTGCGCATCGGCACGTTGCCGAATAGTAGGAATGGCATCATGGTGGGAGAAAACAGACGTCACGTATTACTATATGAATGCGTGGTTTACGTAGGGACTCTCGTGGGCCGGAGTATAGATGTTTATTATTATTGTTGATATCATGACGTTATTGTAAACGTTATATTATACGTTTCTTGTTGTACGCCGAAACGGAGAAACTTATATCCGCTGGCACATTTATTATTATATGGTTGTTTGAACGCGGAACGGTCTTGCCGCCAATAAATTGGGCCAATGTGCTCCGTAAACTATACAAGTATCAAACATCCCAATTCCGGCAACTTTCTCTCTCCGTTGTCCAGTGACAGGTCGTCCGCCGGTATCTAGGCTGTCAACATTTTTTTTTTGTCATTTTCTAACCGTTGATGTGAGCGCAACGTGCGTGATCGCTCAATTCTCCGTGCGTGCTTGAAAACCTCATGTGAGCACGAGCTTACGATTTCTTTGTTGCTTTGTGATTAAAGTTTCGTTCGCGTGCGTGTCTACGTTGTTAAGACGTTGTTTCCGTTGTGGTATTGTCCGTGGTGTTTCGCACGGGTCGACAAACCGCGTGTATTTCTGCACTTATCTATCACCTGTGCATATCAACCGGACCCGTCGAGTCCGGCTAATGTGTGGCTGACGAGTGACGGCTGAATCAAACATCGCTCTCCTTCCCGTTCAGCGGTGACTTCCAAGGCGCCCACCATTTAAAACAATTGTTGTATTATAAACTTTTTGTAAGAAATACAAGTGTTCTCCTAATATAAATTATATAGTACCACTATTTTGAGTAACCCTTCCCACTCTTGTCCACAACACAATACGCGATTCATTGCCGACAACCACACAACTCGTAGGATCGGCAGCGGCGCAAACATAGTAATATTTCATATTGTTCGCGCCAAGTCATTAGCGCACGGCGACGACGCCCTGCTCCTATCAGTTCCCTCTTCATCCATACACCTCTCATTCTGTTAATTGTGAATTATTATAATTGTTGTACTTGTTTAATCTCTTTGTGTTGTTGTATTATCGGTCGGCCTGTCGCCTCAGATAGGTATATATTATATTATCTCTTTTTTGTATTGTTTTTGTTTACTTTCTGCGGCCAACGCCCTATTATTTATTACTACTTTTATTATTACTATAAAATGATTTTAGTTTTTTTTGGTCCGTTATTAAAACGACTGTACCTGTATATTGTTTTTGTGATCCACTAATATAGCGATCGATATTATTTATATGTGTCATCTGCTACTAAAGCGAGCACGATCATTATTATTACGTATATTTTCGAATTATTAATATTATATTTTTTGGTGCACACGGTTGCCTATTATTATTATATTGTGTGTGGCTAAAAACCTTTATGTCTATTTTCAATAAAAATACGATCTCCAATACGCAACCGTAAGTCTTTGATTATTATTATTATTATTATTATTGTCGTCGTCAACACGGGAACCTGGTTGCTGTCTGCGTTGGTCCGTCATTCGTCGCCGCGTAAGTCCGCCAGCAACATATATACGTATGTTGTGTGAGAGGCCACCCAGGTCGCCCAGGTCGCCCAGGTCGTCTGCCTATTGATTTATTTCCATCATCGTCTCAAGACTTCACTAGGATTAAGTTAGTTTTTAAGTATTGTCCCTGTGTTTGTGAGCTCTGTGGTCATTGCACCAAACCGACTCGACCACTGAGACCCTCCACCCATAACTAGCCTGTACCATCATCATTCCTCGGTTGTTGTCGTCGCCGTGCACATTTAGTTGCCTACCCAACCCAATATCAGGCGAGTGCACCAACAATTGCCTACCCACCCAAATAGTCGGCGCTAGTGGTGGCATTGGCCCAAACCAGGCTTATTCAGTTCTCGGGCGTCCCCCGAGTGGTCCTTCGGGTTGCCCCTACTCAGGGTGCATACATTTTTTGGTCCTTCGGGCCGGATTGCTTAATACAAACCGCGATACATATTATTATTAAACCACAGTCTTCTGTACATGACCAGTTTTTCTCTTCGTTGATATTCTTCTGGTTATAACTTTTGTAGTACCTACATCTGTAATTCTGTACTGTCACTGAGATAGTGAGTAACTAGATTTTAGTGAAAATTCTATGCTATAGATCGTCCACGTACTTGTTCTCCACGAGAATTATCTGTCTTTCGTAGTTACGCACTTGTGTCACATAAATTCTGTTCACAATGACGGACCAAATTTACAATGACGCAAAATCACGCATTTTTCGCTGCATTACCAAACTAAAAACCTTTGCACAAGCCTCTATTGAGTACAATAACGAGCGTGGAAGTGCTGGTAAACGAGCTAAGATTGAAAAAAACGATTACTGAGCTTACTCCTCTTCGAAATACAGTTAGGACGATGTCCAAAAAATGGAATCAGCCATTAATTCGCATTCAGCCTCTGCTGCGATAACGGATACTAGTGAAAGTCGGCCCTTATTTCGTCATTCGACAGTCTGTACTATGAGTTGGCAGCCTTTGCTGATGTTCACAAGTTTAGCATGTCACCTGTGATGGATATAGCTTCGGCTTCGTTTTCAAATCAAACCAATAGTTCACATAATTTATCAGCCTTTCAGTTACCAAAACGTAAATTCCCTACATTCTCTGATATGTTGACGCAATGGCAAAGCTTTGACAATTTATTCACATCAATACTTTCACACACTCCTGACCTGCCAGACGTTGAACGTTTTGAGTATCTAAAGATGTCTCTCACGGGTGAAGCTCTAGCCCTTGTGTTGCATCTCACGCTAACTGCTACCAACTATACATGTGCTTGGGAAATCTTGCGGTCCCGATACGGCAACAAACGTGATCTCGCTCGTGTTCACCTAGATTCTCTGCTTGCTACACAGACAGTTAAATCGAAAGACGCTACCTCTATTCAACAGCAAGTTAACACAATATTAGAGAACACAGCTGCTTTGGACAACCTCGATTTTGTAACCCGACAGTGGAGTCCTCTTCTGGTGCATCTTTTTGAGAAGAATTTAGATTACGAATTACGTGCTAGGTGGGAATTAGTCGTTTGGGGTAATTATTATCCCCAAGTCTCTGAATTTATGGATTTCTTCCGTAGCCATCTGCGTTCTGCGGACATCTATTCCAGTTCTGTTTCAGTTAACCGATCAGATGATGTTTCAAAAACCCAAATGTCTGTTAAGCAACAAAGTTTTAAACCTCGCTCGTCAGGTCCATCCACAGTCTTAGCCGCAACGACCAGTAATGTGTCTGAAAAACCTTGCCCACTATGTAACTCACCCTATTCGATTAGATCATGCAAGCTATTTACTAATCAGCCTCCGAGTGAACGCTTTCTTGTTGCCAAAAGCCATCGGTTGTGTATAAATTGTCTGGGGTCCGGGCATTCTTCAATGAGTTGCAATTCGAAGTATAAATGTCAGACATGTAAGAAATCTTATCACTCACTGTTGCATTTTACTTCTACTGCTAGTCTATCAACTACGTTAAGCCCAGGATCATCAAATACTCTATCCACTAAGACGCCAGACCGTCTGTCTTCGGTTGGATCACATGTTGCGACTACATCGTGTCTTGTTAGAGGACAACCGCAGAAAATCGTTCTATTGTCCACAGCAATAGTTGAAGTCTATGCTGCCGAAGGACGGTGACACGCTCTGAGAGCTTTGTTCGACAGTGGGTCTCAAGCTAGTTTTATCACTGAGAGAGCGGTGTGTGCTCTTATGCTTCGTCGATTCCATTCGTCGGTCAGCGTTACTACGTTTCCTAGTTCAGCTTCTACCGTCAATCGGGGCAAATGCAATATTAAGATTGCTCCCTCTGGTCAACAATCACCTTCGTTCTGTTTAGATGTATCAATAGTTCCTCAAATAACTGGACAAACACCTCAAACTCCAATCACGTCAGGGCATTGGGCCCATATGAGTAGTTTATCATTGGCAGATCCGTTATATAATATACCCGGTCCAATTGATTTACTATTCTGAGCCGATCTGTTTCCTTCGGTTCTCCTTTATGACACGCAGAAGGATCAACCAGGTGAACCCCTCGCGCTGAACACTGTATTCGGATGGGTTCTCATGGGACCAACAGAATTTTACGACGGCTCGTCTGTAACTACATTGTGTTTGACTGTATCTGATCCTATTGATTCATTAATTAAAAAATTTTGGGAGCTTGAAGAGTTACCCACCACTTTCCATTTGAGTACTGCTGATACTGCTGCTGAAGAAATATACAACTCAACTACGACTCAGCTAAGTTCAGGCAGATTTGTCGTTACGCTTCCATTTCTAAAGCCACGTCCACTGCTTGGTGACTCAAAAACGTTAGCTCTCCAACGGTTCAAGGCCCTCGAATGTCGGCTCACCCGCAATAAAATCTGAAAACTCAATACGCTGAGTTCATGCACGAATACCTGACAGCTGGACATATGGAGTTGATACCGCCGTCTGAACTTGGAAATCCATATCATTATTACATTCCGCACTATTGCGTGCTAAAACCCGATATCCTTACTACCAAATTGAGAGTGGTATTCAATGCTTCTGCCAAAACTTCCGCTGGCATCTCGCTGAACGAAAGTATGCACACAGGTCCGAAATTGCAACCTGATATTCAAGTTGTATTGCTTCGATCTCGACTCTGGAAGTACCTCTTTACAGCTGATATCAAATAAATGTATCACCAAATTCTAATCAGGCCCTCTGATCGTGATTATTTGCGGATCCTGTGGAGATTTTCGTCTCAGTCTCAAATTGATGAGTACCGATTATGTACTGTAACGTACGGGACATCTGCACTCCCTATCAAGCGCTGCGCACTGTCCGTGAATTGGCTATAGTCGATGGTGCCACCTGGCCGCTAGCGGCGTCTGTGTTATTAAACGATACATTTGTTGATGATGTCCTCACTGGAGCCAATACTATTGAAGATGCTCTCGAGTGCCAATCTCAACTCATAAATTTGTGTGCCATGGCACAGTTTAAATTGCGCAAATGGGCCAGTAATAATAGTCAAATTTTACAAACAGTGGCTGAAGAGGAATGTGCCATTTCTCCCTCTGTTCTACTTGACACCAGTGAACAATCAGACTTAAGAGTACTTGGTCTAAAGTGGAACCCACTAGCAGACACTTTCTCATTTAACGCTACACCTTCGACTACCAAGCCAACAAAACGTACAGTCCTATCGGAGATTGCTAGGATTTTTGATCCTTTAAGTTTGCTATCACCTACCACCTTCTGGACGAAATACCTTATGCAACAGCTGTGGACGTCAGGTGTTTCTAGGGAAGATCCAATCCCAGTTAAAATTAGTGATGCCTGGTTACGATATCAATCAGAGCTGCTCATGATTGAACACATCTGTATTCCCCGACGTCTCACACATGATAATATGAAAAACGTACAACTGCATGCGTTTTCGGACAGTTCAGAGAAAGGGTACCCAGCAGCAGTTTACCTTCGTGTTGAAACTGCTACGGTCATACATTGCCAACTTATAACCGGAAAGTCCAAGGTTACTCCCCTCAAGAAGTCTACGATTCCTCGGCTTGAGTTGTGTGGAGCTCTGCTTGCTGCGAGATTACTTCATTTGGTAACAACCACATACACCGATCGCGTAAAAATTTATGAACTGCATGCGTGGACTGATTCCACAACCACTTTAGTTTGGATCCAATCGTCGCCACACCGTTGGGCCACCTTTGTTGCCAATCGTACTAGTCAGATACAAGATCTAACAGCACCATCGATTTGGCATCACGTCCCCACACAGGATAATCCAGTCGACTGTGCGTCTCGTGGTCTGTTCCCTTCAGAACTTGTTGACCATCCCTTGTGGTGGACAGGCACCACATTTCTTAAGGAGTCACTAAATAACTAAGGAATACTAAGAAAATTAGAAACTGAAAATGTCTGTAAACCGCTCAAAACAATTCAAAATATTTTGAAAATTTTATCGTCTATATGAAATTATGCTAATATAAACATTCACTGATAATTTCATTTGTCTACAGTTATTTGTTTTAAGTTACACAAAAAACTAAAATCGATTTTTTTGAAAACCAATTTTGCGTAAAATTTGTCTTTAATATTAATTTTGTTTTTCTCTTCGCTTTTGAAAACTTTAAGAAATTTTAGATTTTTACCCCTTAAATGCACCAACTAGATTAATAAAATTTTACCATCGAACAAGATACTGTTTGTGGTTAAAAAAATAAAGAAATAAAGAAATATGAAAAAAAATAGGTACACATCATTATAAAATCAATACATTTGTCTCTCCACTCAAATCTTAAATTTTGAAGTACTAAAATACTAAAATCAAAAAACTCATCTAACAGTTGTATTTTGGAAAACCGTGAGATAAGGCGTCAGACGCCAGAAATCAAAATGTTAAATTTAATATTTCTCGTAATAAGTTACATACATTTTAGTTATTAGATTTATCAAAAACATAATTTTAATGATTTATTACCGCACAAAACAAACTTCATAACCATTTCAATAACTATACAAATATTTTACTGATGCAATGGTGTAGACTCAAAGATATTCATTAGTACACATTTGATTATTATAAAGCTCTGATTTCACAGATTTAACAAAAAAAATAATTAATAAATTAGTTTATAAACATAAGACTTGATCTTAACTTAATATAATATACTTTTTGTACTATCTATCTGAAAAACCCAAGTTTTTATAAAAAAAACAACCAATTTAAACAAAAGTATTAATTTTCGTGACTCACATATAAATTCATTTTATATGCATTAGTTAAAAGTAAATCTCAGTATAAAGTAATACGAAGTAAATAAGTACATAGTACATACTTTATTTTGAGATTTTTTAGTGACGACGAGCTTAACCGTTTTCATAGTCTTGGATTTATTTGTAAAAAGAGTTCATCTAATTTCTTACCCTAACTTTAACTTATATAATTATGTTAAATTATGTTAATTGTTTGATTGTATATCATAATGTTATACGAACCAATACGGCAGCAGCTGATTTCACAGCTAATACTCGTTTATACAATATTTGCGTGCTCATTGGCTCGGTAACTGCAGAAATCGTTAGTCCATTTTTCGTTTTGATCTATACTAATATTATAAAGCTGAAAAGTTTGTTTGCTTGTTTATTTTTTTGAACCCACTAATCTCAGGAACTACTTGTTTGAATTGAAAAATTATTTTTGTGTTGGATAGTCCATTTGTCGAGGAAGGCTATAGGCTATATAACATCACGCTACGACCAATTAATAGAAGTGCACAAACAGGGATTTAAAAATTTACGTTAGAAATATTTGTTTATAAATAGTTGCTATTGGTCATAAGAGAAATAATTAATAGAAATAGTATTTATTTATTATTGGTTGCTATTGGTTAATCGAGAAAATCAGGTACAAGCATGCATCAAATCAAATTTTCGCACATTTCCTACCAGGGGGCTGAGTTGCACTTACTGCAGTGAGTTACACCAAAAAGAAGTTGAACAATCATAATTTTTTTGTGAGTTGTAATTTTTTACAGGCCACGAAGTGCGCTATATTTTATATAAATAAAATGTTTGTGTGCAGATCTCTGGGAAGAAGATAGGCTAATTATAAAAGGGTTACATTTGTTTTTTTTATTCATTGGATTTTAGTACGGTTAGGTTAGGTTAGGATTATGTATTAATTAATTATATATATATATATATATATATATAATATAATATTACATGTCAAAATAAACTTGGTATACCTTTGATACTTTAGAGTTAAATCATACACTTACGTATAAACAGCATTGGGTCCGCGATCTATCATAGGTAGATTGCCTACCTGGTAATATACTGCTGCGAATCAGAATTTTTATTCTAGACAACAGAAAATTTAAGATAAATTTTGAACACCATACACCGAATATTAAATAACAAATTGAACAAAGTTCGAGTCATATAAAGTTGGCACATTTAACGGGCGACTAAGTGCAGAGGATCAGCTAGTATACCTATATATAATATGACTTGTACTGCATGTTGTGACGTATAAACATCATAAGAGTATCCACGGTTTAAACTTGAGATTCATCCCTCCCCCAAAATTGTCTAACTCTATTTTTCGCCTAGGTGTATGATGACGACCCTTTTAAGACGATATGGGAAATTGAGTTATTAATAACATTATACGTGTTAATTATATTATGAAACACGAACAGAGAATAATACTTCTGTATAAAATTATAATATTTACCGTAAATAATTTGCAAGTGACATAATAAAAATAAAGCAGAGTTATCCAATTTTTGTATAATAATATATGCAATATAATATATTAATTTGAATAATGCGTACTGGATCGTCGATTGACATTCATCTTTAGTAGGTAACCTTATGGTTTATAAATCCTTGTAATTTCAAGGTTCCAGATCCGGACATTGAGTGATTGGATATCATGATTTATTGTAATTTTTTATCGACGATTGAGAAATGGAGCGTACGAAAATAATATATAGTAGAAATATTTAATACTGAATTAATTATGTTGTGTATATAATAATAATATGTTATATCCGATGGTAACGTATAATGTATATTGTAGGTATGTGAAAAACGATTCTGAGCGTAGACGGTTTGTCAGAATAGGATATTATTTTAAATATTATATTTATATTTTTATTAATAATAGCTGATCCTGTGTACTTCGTTACCCGTAAATTGTACCAAATATATACGACTCAAATTTATATACACATACTCACATCATTATATATATAACTCTACTGTACGTGTGTTTGTAGGCGAACCCGTTTAATAAATACAGATAAATCTATACATATAAAATCCAAATACCACTGACTGACTGATCGCTATATCTCAAAAACTACGCAACGTACCGACTTGAAATTTGGAATATAGGTTCTTCTCATATTTTCACCGTGCAATAAGAAAGGATTTGCTGAAATTCGCATTTTAAAGAGGTGCTTAAACAGGGATATTGAGGTTCACGATGGAAATTGGAAATTTTATTTTTATTTATTAATAGTTGCCATTGGTTACAGTTTACAGTAGAAATTAGTATTTATTTATTATTGGTTATTCGGGAAGATCGGGTAAAAGCTAGCATCAAATCAAATTATTAAACATCGCCTACCAGAGTGGCTGAGTTGCACTAACTGCAGCAAGTTATACCCAAAAAAAGTTGAACAATCATAATTTCTTTAAGATTTGCTTTTATCGGGCATTTTTGTTGATTTCATATAATATAAAAATGAATCGCAGAACATGTTGCTAAGTGCAATAATGCTACTGTGCATATGTTGTGACTGAACTACTCCTAAATGGTGAGACCGATTTGAATGAATTTTTTTTGTATGCGTTTGCGTTTATTCATCTGATTTTAGTACGGATAGGTTAGGTTAGGATTTTGTATTAATTGATTATATCAATACACCATAGGTAGAATACGACAAACTTGGTATAACTTTGATACTTTAGAGTTAAATCGTACACTAACGTACATACAGCACGGGGTCCGCGATTTACCGAAGGTAGATTGCCTACCTGATAATGTACTGCTGCGAATCAGAACTTTTATTCCGGGCAACGGAAAAGTTAAGATTAATTTTGAAACCATACACCAAATATTAAATAACGAATTGAACAAAGTTTGAGTCACATATAGTTGGTACACTTAATGGGCAACGAAGTGCACGGGTTCAGCTAATATATAAATAATTACATTAATTTTTCTAGCTTTATAAATGATAAATATATTTTTATTAAAAATAAATACAGATAAAAAAGAAAACAATTATTAATATAATAATTTTATAAGAGTTTTGACTATATGACGTTTTTTGTTTTATCTCCTGTTGAAATTAAAATCACAGAACAACCAGAAGGGAATCATATTTCATTTAACATAGGCTCTTATGGGAGATGATAAAACCACGTCCGACATGTCTAAAAATTAAGCGTGCTGCCACATACAGGGAATTTTTCTATTTTTCTTTATATCGTGCAACACTGTTTATTCGTTCAGACCACGGTTATCTACTCTTAGTAGATAACCGTGGTTCAGGAGTGTTAGCCATGTGCTGTTGTTGTTGTTATGAGTGGAATTGCAGATTAACAGTGTAGCCACAAACCACAGAAAACTTAAAAAAAAGGGAATTTCTTGGTACGTGGCAGCACGTTTAATTTCTAGACATGTCGGACGGTTTTTCGATCAGCCTTAGGATTCCCTTCTGGTTGTTCTGTGTTAAAATCATAAGATGATTCGGGTCCCCAGTTCGAGAAATGCCACGTATAATTGTCCATGTGAAAAGCACTCTGCACGCAGATCTACGCCAATGTACTTGAATGTTTGACCTTGCGCTTTGTTTATCGTAATGGTAAAAGAAACTTTAACCGGGAATTGAAGCCGTTTGAAGAAAACGGCAAGTCTGAGGGAATCATGGGAATTCTTGGAATAAATGCAATTTCTCCTTTTGCTGGCCCTG
>NC_042495.1:22514930-22517440 GCF_005508785.2 Acyrthosiphon pisum
CCTGCTGTTACATTTCTCGGGAGATAATAGCTCTTTCACATATCCACTGATACGATTGATTGGACAGATTAAAAATGTCAGGATAAACTGTAGAAATCAACTCTTCCACGTTATTGACCACCCGTCCAATTGTGTGATTGACAGAAATGTAACCATTTTCATTTTCTAAAGTTCCATTTCCAATTTTCAACAACGGTTCGGGAAAAATATCGTCGTAATGGCCGTACACGTAATTCACGAAAAATAATAACTCAAATCAACAAACATGCCCGATTAATCAATAGCAACCAATATATTATAATACACTATTATTATTTTAATCTGCAACAATAAACTTTATTTTTTATTTTTTATTATTTAGTTTATTTTTTCTTGGACAGATTGCGCCACTGTTGTATTTTTGACATCCATATTTCCTACTTTTCTGGTGGATTTTTCTAAACAAATGTGGTACTATGACCTCCAGCAGACTGTCAAGTATAACAGTAAAAAAAATTCAGCCAAATCGGTTCAGTAGTTTTCTCGGTTAGCACGGTCCAAGAAAACCCTTACAATTTTATATAATAGTATAGATACGGTAGAATTTTTAGATTCTGAGTGAAGCAAAGGATCTGCAGATCTATTCTACAATGATGTTTATTTTAATTTTTAATTTCTTGTCTATAGACAGTTTTTCTGGGTAGGTAGTAAACTTTGTCCAAGAGTAATTTTCAGCCACTCCAAGTCTATCTATAGATTGGAAATTAACAAATTTTCTCTTAGAAATGTCCAGGTGCAGCATTTTAAAACACATAACATACTAATATATCCAAAATGACAGATACAGTGCAATCTCAGTTTTAAAAAAATTCATAAATGTTTTCTATAATATCATAATGTATGTTGGTATAATTCAATAAAATATAATTTATTGTGTTTTTATTGTTTGTGTACGCAAAAAGTAGTTGAAATAATGTTTCAATTTTCAAAAACAGTTTTCTGTTGGTGAAGTTAATCTATAGCTGCATTTTTAACCCGTCGTTGGTGACCTTAATATTTTCATATCATTAGTGACGTGTTAGCGTTTCACTCACATTTAATTATTTTTGGAAGGGTGAAATTGAGAAAAGTGGACTGACTAATCTATAAGTAGACATTACAACGAATCTAAATCAGTTTTAAAAACTATTATCGCATTACTAGGTCGATCAGTATGATGGAAAAAATATTGGTATGTTTTGGCTAAAATAACTGGCCGCCGCGCGCCGTCGGACTGCTGATCCCCGGCGAGCAAATACTGGTAACCGTCGACATTTGATGGTAATAAGACGGAAAGTTTATATATAGATTAGTTATTTTCCACGTATTTATTTCCATAAGTAACTTGTATGAGCATACTAAAAATATCGATATAAGCAAAATAATTTGAATCCAATGGTTCCCAAAATAACAGTTATGTGAGTGAAATGCTCATGAACACAGAGTTCCGTGTTATCGTTATAATAAAATATTTGAAAGACTTGAAACTATTCAAACTAACAATACATTTGAAAAATAAATAAATAATAATACACATCGCATATTATTTTAACAAGGCAGATTCATTAAAGGTACCTAGGAATTATTTATGAGAAATCTTTTAAACAATTTTTAATCATTAGGTACCTATTTATATAAACTAATCATTTTATAATTTTTCAACCTACAAAATAATATACAATTTTTCATGATTTTATGGAATTTTGTCAACATTTGAACTTTCAAACAAACATTGTACTTGTGTATCTTCAATATTATTAAATTATTGTATCATATAACAACTTACAAAAAATCGTGTATTAAATGGACAAGCTTTTAGACCTAGAGAAATTGTTTTGTCGATATATTTTATAGAAAATAAATTTAAAATTTCAATCGACTATAAATAACTCAAAAAGATTTAAAATATTTTAAAAATATATATAATATATAGATTGTTAGATAAAAATGTACTTTTATAGGAAAATGGCATGCGTAGTTAACAAAAACTATTTTATAATTTATAACTTTAAGTTTAACATTTTACAATAAGTAATATTAAAAAAGGTGGGTAAGTGGATGTCGCTCTGCTGTACAGTAGGTTAGAAGTGGGTCACTGTATAATGGACAGTATTAAATTTGAATTCAATGATATAATATCACTGTATAAGAAAAACGATTCTGAGCGGAGACGGTATATCAGTCTATGTATTAGACATATAATATATACTTATCTATGGTATTAAAAAAAAATTGACCTATAATAGGTACCTATAATAAATTCCAAATTAATCATATCATAATATCTATTAGGTACTTATAAGTTATAACGCGTTATACATCAACAAAAAACCGTGGTAAAATCATAGATATATAATAGTATACTTTAGAAGTTTCAAGTACCCACGAATAATATTATACAATCACAACAAAATAACTAAAATAGTTATCCTAAGTTTTTAATATGTAATTTCGTCCAAATTTGTACTTAAAATGACTATAAAAATAAACTG
>NC_042495.1:22526267-22526993 GCF_005508785.2 Acyrthosiphon pisum
TTTTAAGTCAGGTTTGCAATATGTTTTTCTATCTATAATTTAAATCTTTAGTATAAAGCAAACAAAAATATATAACTAAATATTAAATATTACCTCAACAAGCCACTGGTCTAAAATAGACTGTGGTACAACAATCAAAGTAGCCTTGCAATGCACTCTATTATTTACAACCCAACAATTAGGACACAAGTATGGAACTTCTTGAAATGGTTTTGGTTCAAAATGTACACACTGTGCATGCTGGCCTTTACCACACATTGCACAATACACTAAGATATTTTTCGGTGGCGTTGTCTTGCAATAACATGCAACGATATGAGTATCTTCATCAATGATTTTCTTCTCAACCACAATTTTTTGGTTATAAAACTAAAAAAAAAAAAAACGTTGATAAAATAAAAATATAAGAACATTTTTTAATTAACTACTTCAGAAGGTGCTGTATTTTCCATGATGCAACATAACATTTCAATAGTTTTTCCTAGACCCATCCCATCAGCTAAAATTCCTCCACTAAACGGAGACCCATCACATTTTACAACTAAAACAAAATATTTTAAAAATCATTATACTTATATATAACTAGGCTTAGAAGTGTATTATGTAAAAATTCAAAAGTTCAACAAATAAAAACACCTTGATTATTATCTATTACCTTTTTGTCTGAATACCGGGTGATTCTTTTATCAAACAACACTCATTATTTCAAAAAGTGTACATTTTTTT
>NC_042495.1:22529591-22533011 GCF_005508785.2 Acyrthosiphon pisum
TGTACTTACCAACGTATACAGTTAGCTATAAAAGCGTATAAAGTTTCGATACGAAAATTAATTTATTATCAAAAGTAAAATAACCAAAATAAAATTATATCTATGCATTCCGAATATACAAGTTGAGGATTTTGCCACCAGAGCGCGTATCGTTATATTGTTTTACCAATACCTATATTATAATATATACGAACATATAATAGTAAGGATTCGCTTAATGTCACCATTTCAATAATAATCCGCTATGGTCGCTGCTGTGCGTTTGCCCCACTGTCGCCAATGTAGAAGCGTTACAAACAAGTAAATAGTAATACAGTAATGCTTCAAATTTGCTAATTTCAAGTTGATCTGCATTATATAATTAATTATATCATGTTGTATGGTATATTATAGTTTTTAATTTTCATTATAGGTAGGTTCATCAGAAAATATAGTATAACATTAGCTAATATTACATTACATGAGACATTTCAAATTTGAATAGTAATTAACTAAGAAAAATGAGACGCGATGACTCTGACAAGGAGTGAGAACACCAAATTGGTGAATTAAATAAAGACAACAATGACATACTGTAGGCAAATGCACTTAATACACTATAATATTGCACGTACATCAAATTCTATCCAATTTAATCAAGCAGAATCAACGAAAAAATCATGCGCGCAAATATAGAGGGCTTTAGGGGCTAAGCCCCACCAAAAATGTCCATAGCCCTTCCAAACATTTCCTACATTTCTTTTAAGCGTATTCAATATTATCAAAGTAAGGTCCTGTTAGCCCTATTAGCCCACCCAAATCTCAAACGCTATATGCGCCTATGGAAAAATTCAGATTTTGAAGTTTTCCATCAATAACTTCAAAATGAAGTTTGCCCGGGCTTTTTTTTTTTACATTCTTATAAAGCACCCTAAAGCACATATTTTGAAAATAAAAATTTAAAAATCGATAGATTGCTAAACTAGAATTATGCCTGTGCCGTTTAACCAAAATGTCTCTTTTAATATTATTAATAGGTACCTAATTAAAAAACTAAACGTCATATTGAAATTCTGATTCTTCCATCATCTTAAAAACATAAAACCACACATTTATACGTAAATTAAATTTCAAAAATAAATTGTTTAGATGGGTAAATCGTTGTTAGAAGTGAGGAACTTTTACATGTATTAGATAGGCAATTACGATGAGTAACGTCCAATGACGTCACGCGGCTATTCTACATTTCTTATCTTTTAAAGTAATAATTTTTTTACATTGAATTTTCACCAAATCATTTCATATAGCCATAGCCATAGCTACAATAATATAACATTTAACAAAAAAATTAATGATTTTTTTTTTGTGTTGTGTGCTTCTTAAACGGTCGCGTCGAACGCTCTGGTACAAACACCTGTCGAGCAGACCAGTTCTAGAGCCGATGCGTTGTGCTGACCAAAATCTGGTCGGCCTACTGGTGTATTATACTTTGAGTCAGAGTATATAATATTATAATGTGTATTATGTTTTAGTCGTGATAATATTATATTCACCCAAATGATAACACTGAACACTTGAAGGTATTAAATACAATTTGTATAAACCATTGTTTACTACAATACAATATAATATATTATTATCTATACACACCTGTGGAAAGTTGGCGGCGGTCGGGGGGTTAGTCACTATGACGGTTCAGCGAATATTGAACAACAAGCCGCCTGGAAGATACCTTGAAACGCCTGTGCCAAGGCTGACTGCCAAATGCCCGAATGCCAGAACACGCCGTTGTGATTACTGCTGAAAACTGGTCCTCCTACGTCATCCGACCCCCTCCCACCCAGCAGGTATACCAATATCGTGGCAGGCCTGCACCGTGCTAAATCGTTACTTCCACAGGTTAACCATCAATTTTTTTTTTGTATTAACATGATGTGCATTACTCACGAGATGCAGAAACGTCTTTATATATTCTTATCGTCCTTTTGTACGAGCTGGTATAATCAGGGATTTACGGCAATACCTGCTAGATAGGAGATATAATTTGATGGCGAAGCGCACAAGTGTGAAGTGAATATTTTTTTTAAAAAGAATTAAGTGCATAGGAATTTAATTATAAAATTCTGCACATTATGCACAAACATTGTGTGAATAGTTCATTATTTACTCTGCCAGATGCAGGGGCACCCGCAAAAAATCAGCTCGTTGGGTGCGCAATTAATTTATTTTATACATATTATATAGATATCTTAGAATTTAAGACAATTAGAGTAATGTACCTATCTAGCATTAATAGAATCCAAATTAATTATGGTATTTCTATACAACTATAGACCCATTAACAAAAAAATAAGTTTCGTTGAGTAACCTGTATATCTTTAATCATGGGTAGAACGAACAGAATTCCTACTATTGGGGACCATTTGGTAATTTGTAACTATGTACCGATGATAGAATGAACCAAAGCATTGATCGTTTCTGATTTATATTAAATTCAACACCGTGAATACAGGAGTTCGACAACAGAACCTAGGTTGAATAAATTTTACAACAAAATTGCATTTGAAAATATTATTGTTTGTATAAAATATAATAATATACCTACTCTAAAAGTGTCATCTACCCACGAATAATATTTTTTAATTGCAATACAATAACTAAAATCATTATTTTCGGTTTTAAAATGTAATTTCTTCTAAACTTAAAATGTCTTTAAAAAATAACCGAGTTTTTATTTTATATTTTTTGGTTATAGTATAAGCTATTTAATCCTTGGTTTTATATTTTTAATCCTTACAGCTATAAAATTTAAACATTTTATAATTGTTCAACTAGGTAGGTACAATCAATTTGAAAATTTTCAAGATTTTGATAAATGTTTTCAACATTTGAACTATATAAATACTTATAAAAAAAACTTGCTTGTGGATATTTAATATTTATCAACTGCTATTTTAACAACTTATAAGGAACCTATTGTGATAAATTTTCACAAAACGAATACTTTTTTATTAAAATGTATATAATAAAACACTAAAAAAATGTAATATTTTAAATGTCTACAAATACCTAATACGACTCAACATATTTTTAAAACGTTATAATGTATATACTCGTAGAAAATTATAAAACAATCATTTAACGAAAATTTCAAGTACTATGATTTTACCACGGTTTTTTGTTGATGTATAACGCGTTATAACTTATAAGTACCTAATAGATATTATGATATGATTAATTTGGAATTTATTATAGGTACCTATTATAGGTCAATTTTTTTTTAATACCATAGATAAGTATATATATGTCTAATACATAGACTTGACGCGGCTACGACGGTGACGATGTTGGTGCCCGCGGTTCGCCGGTCGCTGATGTGGTGTGGCCGGCGTGAAGTTGGGTGACACTCGAATATTTAAGTTTAAATAACAATAACGCCGG
>NC_042495.1:22533281-22534841 GCF_005508785.2 Acyrthosiphon pisum
CCTTTTAGGGCGCGATGGGGGGAGTTGGCGTTATCGCGCAGTAGCCCGTTGTGGGTGGTTGACGAAAGCGTAGACCGGTCGCTGCGGGTACCTGTACTTTTGTACTGGTGGCCGCTGCGTACCGCGTCAGAACTGATATACCGTCTCCGCTCAGAATCGTTTTTTTTATACAGTGATATTATATCATTGAATTCAAATTTAATACTGTCCATTATACAGTGACCCACTTCTAACCTACTGTACAGCAGAGCGACATCCACTTACCCACCTTTTTTTTTGTTAAATTTAGGAATACTTAAAGGTAATTTTGAAAGTTTCAAATCTTAGATTTACATAGAACAATTTGTATGAATTTCTAACTAGAATTAAATTGCCAATTTTCGTGATTTTGATGAATTTTGTCATAATGTTAACTTCAGAGTTCAGACGTTCATAAAAACTATTGTGTTTACGCTACACTTTTTTTAATTTCCACCAGGTAACAAAAACACACAATGAGGACCGATGTATTACAATTTTAAGTTTATCGACTGAATGAAACATTTTTTACCGACAACAATAAATTTAAAAAAATTAAAAACCAATAAAACTCGAAATTTTCTTATGAATATAATTTATAAATAGTTCAAAAACCATCACAATATTTCGAAAATGTTATAGCGCATAAAAATTGGTAATATAAAACATTCTGTGAAAATTCGATGCTTTTACGGTTACTTTTTTTAAATCGATTTTTTATAACTGGTATTGTGTAAAAATATTAATTTTCTTTAATTTGTTGTTGGTTTTTCCTAACTATTTCTGATTACTTTTGATCTCCTAAAGTACAGAACTAAATTCACTTTCCAACCAGAAAAGATACTGTAGAAGAAAATTGATGCATTTTTATTGTGCCTTTAGGATTTATTATACCTTTTAGTGACTATAGACACGCACAAAAAGAAAATAATAATAAAAAAAGAAAACATGATTCCACTCAGAATCTAAAAAAAATTAAGATTTTTTTATTCAATTTACATGTAAATATAATCAATCAGACATAAGTTTGTATTTTTAAATTCAAATAGGTATTCGTAGTTCATACTTCGTACTCAATATAATAACTAATAAGTAATAATTAATGACGATTAATGACAAAAAATAAGTATTAACTAATAATATTTTAGTAATTATTTTTTTTTTTGTCAATACTCAGCTATATTGTACGCCTACCTACTGTATAGCCACAGAATAAATGAAACGAATAAAATATAAAAATTATCTTATATCTACTAGGTAGGTATAAACATTAATTAACGATTACTTACTAATATATAATATTTATAATTCATAATATAATGTTTTGAGCTAATTTTTTTGTAATGTGTATTTGAAA
The DNA here is from genome assembly GCF_005508785.2 of Acyrthosiphon pisum. NCBI lineage: Eukaryota > Metazoa > Arthropoda > Insecta > Hemiptera > Aphididae > Acyrthosiphon > Acyrthosiphon pisum. The sequence continues at coordinate 22,534,657 of NC_042495.1, forward strand.
CATTGAAAATGCAACAATTTCTACATCCAACATTCCAATATATTTAATATTTAGTATATTTTACTACCTACCTATAGTATTTATATTCGTATTTAACTATATTACACTTACCTATAGCCACTGGTTGGTTTATTAAATATATTGTTTTTATTAATTTAGGGTCATTAGTCATTACCCACTATACA
>NC_042495.1:22535020-22537083 GCF_005508785.2 Acyrthosiphon pisum
ATTTTATTATTATGATACTTCATTACAAATTATACCTACAACAAAATATTTATTTATTTTACTTATTATATATTAACTTAAAATATCTACTTAATTGTATACCTAATGTTTATAAATATATATTTTATAGATGACAACATTTTAAATAAACGTGTCATCTAGATTTTGAAGGCAAATATGATTGTAATTCTTTTCATTTTAAGTACAAATAAATACGTTTAATACTTTAATTTATATCTAATTTTTTATTATATTCAGGTTTCCTTGACCAGAAGAATTTAAATATTATACCATTGTCATTTTTAAAATCACATATTGAAAAACCGCATAGAAGTATGTTATTCTTGAAAACTGTTTTATGTATAATATTAATTATGTCTGTATTAACTCAGTTGCAATTTTCTTCTATGTTTATATTAAATATTTTACAGGTATTATACTATAAAGTATTTAGTGCTATATACTATTAGTATAAGGGCTGTTCTTACAATGTCTGTTTAAGTGTCGGTTAATACTGGCAGAATTCTATTTGTAACACAAAATAAATTATTATTACAATCATTATTACTAGGTTTTATTATATGCTATTAATTTAATATTAATATTTAATAATAATTTCAATATTGATAGTTCAGCCTAAATTGTATAAAGTTTATTTTAATATTTAGAATATATTATCTCAAGAAGTAAGACGAGTGAAGTTAGGTATATTCATACATCGTCATCCCCTTTCAAAGTAACAAACGATGATGTTTCTCACTCGCGGCTAATGGAAGAATTTCAGACTATTAAGTGATTCTTGATAACCATTTTATGGATCTGTGTATTTTTAATTGAAATCTCACCTAAATATTCAAGATAATATTGGTTAATATGTTTTAATGAGTACTACACCGTATTATAATGTTAATTATTTGTATATAAAGAGGGACATCAAACATAAAAAAGAACCGAAAGTTAAATGAAACCACTACATCTATGAATAAGGAATCGAGTCAAAATGTAGATAATGCAACTAGACATTGTAGTACATTAGGTACATATTATATATTATATTACGAGCATTGTGCTTTTTTAAATTTAGGTATTATAGCACATAGTAATACATGTATTACTGTTTAAAAATAACCAATAGTAAATAACAATTACCTATTATATTATCATATAATATACATTTTCATAATAATCTTAATATTTTGTCTCAAATTATTTATGTTATTTGAATATTTTTAGAATACAATGTCCCAAGAAGTACAGTTGAAGGTGATTATATTTAAACTCAAACATCACCTTTCAAAGTTACCTCAAAAGTAACCCAACCTACTGGTAAATGCAATTAAATATATACAAATAAACAACATATAATATAATATTATTGATTTTAGTGTATATATTATAAACTAAAATATTAATAATTACCTATAAATAATTTTCTCAATATTAACATATTTTTAATTGATTTTAGATCATTATCTATTGTATGTGTGATCTTTGATTATCATTATTATTATATTTTTTTTACGCACATGATGAAAAAAATCTTAAGGCCCGTACTTAAAATAAAAGATTATGTTGAAGCTAATGGTGAAAGGTTGGATAAAATTGAAAGTTTTTTTTATATAATTCGACATCTCGCAGTCAAAATATGAACACAAATTCATATGGAGTAGAAACTTAAAACATGTATGATAATTAGTATTTTGCTATTCAGAATGAAGAATTATTCAATGAATTAGAAAGTAAATTAGGCGAAAGTGATTTTAGATCAACTGTAGTAAGTTTTTCTCCAATATAGAGAATATTATAATATATAATGTACATAGTTAAATTTAACTATCAAATTTTAAATTGATTATCATGGTTGACTTTACTCTAAAATTACTTAAGCACATAGAAAAAATGATTTTGCGTAAATGCATTTTGTCTAAGTTGCGTGTGAGCCAGAGAGAGAAAACAAATAGTGCGCCGACAGCCTCATAACTACATATGTTTCAAATGAAAATTGGAAAAAAAGTACGAACTCCACGAATCACGATAGTTACTACTTACTATCACTAGTCCCC
>NC_042495.1:22539020-22540429 GCF_005508785.2 Acyrthosiphon pisum
TTGACTTTGTTTCAAGCCATACAAACTTCGCTGAAGCTTACATACTTTATTTGATCCATCTTCGTATCCTGGTGGTTGTACCATGTATATTTCTTCCTATAGTTCTCCGTACAGAAATGCTGTCTTGATGTCGAATTGTCGTAATATTAATTTTTCCACAGCTGCTACTGCGAATATCGCCCTTATTGGTTCGTATCTGACCACTGGCGAAAATGTTTCATGGTAATCTATACCGTACTTTTGTAAACAACCTTTAATGACCAATCAGGCCTTAAATTTATCTATATTACCGTCAGTTTTATATTTGGTTTTGAATACCCATGCATTACGTAATGCAACCTTGCCCTGAAAGCAAATTAACTAGTGACCAAGTGTTGTTTTCGTGTAATGACGTTATTTCATCATGCATAGGATCCTCCCATTCATTTTTATGTGGACCACTGATTGCTTCATCACGATTTAGTGGCTGGTCGCAATTGGTGATGAACGACGACACATTGTACCTGATCGGCGCTTTTAATGTGTTCCGATCCCGCAATACCATGCCACTCCTGTTGTCGACCATCGTCGATTCGACCTTGACCGGATCGTCTTTGATCTGAGTCGGTGTATCTGTGAACTCTAATTTGTCTACAATTATATTCTCAAATCTATTGCTTTCATTTTCGAATATGATGTCCCTAGACAACGAATTTGTATTTGTTTTCGAATAAAACACACGATAACCTTTCGTGTTATTCGAATAGCCAACAAATATACCTTTTTCACTCTTTTGTAATATTCTCGTTGTTGGACTGGTCAGAGTTATATTCTGATAGCCGTTAACTACGAGTGTATTATGATTTTGCAGGAAGCGAGACCGCTCGTGTTGATGATGAAGATGTTGACAGGATAGTTTATAAATAAATGTAGACAGATGAGAGATACTTTGTAGTATATTTAAACGTTCTTTAGTAATTTAGTCTAAGTCCAAATGACAATGTTATTACACAGAGTGACGTGAAGGTGCTTGTTGTGCTCTGGAGTAGACACGTCTGAATACAGGCTGTTTCAGGCTCCCTTTTATATTCGGGTCCCTGCTCCCCCTGCCTATCGGTTCGCTATCTTGTCTCTACCGGATGCGATCCGTGTGACCATCGACTCAACCTACGCATTTGCAATATTCCTATCTAATCTGAGTATTTGCCATAGTGTTCTGACAGCTAGTTTATTTGTCGTGCAGTGCGTCATCTCTTTTGTGAATTTATTAAATTCTTATCGGTTACCACATCCTGGTCCATAAATGCGTACATATACATATACGTATATCTACTCGTGATTTTAGCAATCCCCTTATCCTGACAACTGATTCGTGATTTGCGTCTTAATATTGATCGTGAATAAACACTTGACTATTGCCAAAATCGTTT
>NC_042495.1:22541176-22542126 GCF_005508785.2 Acyrthosiphon pisum
TTGTATTTTGTAGTAAAACAAATATATATAGTGCTATAAGCAGTGTAAACGAAATTAAAAATATTACTAATTGCACATACTTAAACATAATAGCCAGAATTGAAGATTTAATAAATAAATATAAAAATCAGAATATTAGTAGACTAGATTTTGTAGTAATTATTTAGTAATTATTATGACAAAACATAATATTTTATCTAATTTTTTTAATATTTTTTTTTTTGATAAATTATAACATTGAGTGCCACATAATTATAAAATGCATTATTTTATTGACTATTGTATTAATATTATTTTGTTAGTAATTATTACAAGTATAATATGAATTTTTTTCTATCATTTTATACTATTTTTTGTTGTCAAATTATAAAATTGTATGCCACATAATTATAATATTTATTATTTTATTGACTACTATGGTCTTCATATTATTTTATTAGTTATTATTACAAAATACAATAATTTTCTACCATTTTATACTACCTATTTTACTTTATTTTGATAAATAATTTTTATTAAATAATTATTATTTGTATATTTACCTCCCATATTATACGGGGCTATAAAAGTTGTAGAGAAGAACTTTTTTAACAATCGTAAGTAGCCCGATTTTTTATTTTTTTATTAATTAGTTAAATAATTAATCGATAAAAAGTAAAAAAAAAATTGTTATTTTACCATACGATATTGGACGATTGGAATACAATATCAAAAATCAGATATCTTACGATTGTTAAAAAAGTTCCAATCTACAATTTTTATAATAGGTATTTTTACTGTAAACCTCTTTAATAAGCCGTATTACTTGAAGAACAAAAGTAAAGTTTTTATTTGTATAAAATTCGGATACGGCGAGGGAGGGCGCCCTAGTGAACAAATATTGCATAAAAACATGATTCTGTAATTCAAGTAATGCAGCTTATTAAATAGTTTACAGTAAAAATACCTAT
>NC_042495.1:22543528-22551824 GCF_005508785.2 Acyrthosiphon pisum
TCTTCCGACTTCCTTTGGTAAGTAATTACATGAATACCTATCCATTTTTAATTGTATGATATTTCATATTTCCAAATACAATAATTAAATGTAACTAGGTTGTAGGTTCAGTAGAAACTCGATTAATTTTCACTCTCCATATTATATATTTGAGCTGCAAAGTTCCAAATTTTACGGAGTAGTAAGACCGGCGTTGCATATGCTGTTTTTTTGGACGATGACGGATAACAGAAAGTGACTGTTAATCGAGTTTCTGCTGTATTATTAATCTTTAAAATTTTGATTGATTTATCTTTATTAATGTGGTGGATGTGTTCAGATGAAAATCATGAACAATTAGGTACAGTTTATCAATATTGAACATAATAAATTATTTATTATACATGACAATGTTAAACACAATTAAACCACATTATGATCTTAATGAGAGAGGCTCCCAGCTGTCTGAGAACAATACAACTTATGTACCTAACCTTTATGTCTACTAGCATAGTTAACAATAATAATAATATTGATATGAATAATACTTAATTGTTATATTAATTAAGTAGGTATAGGTAATATTATAATAAATTATATCTACCTTGACTAATAAGTTTTTAATGTGTATATTAGTACGTTCATTCAATGGGGTTAAAACGGTTTTAAATCCATAAATATTTGCTTCATAGAGAATATTATACCTAGTTTGAGTTATTCTATTAGGTACCAGTAAAAATACAAATGTCTGTAGATATAAAATTGTTTAATACCTTCAAATAAACATACTATATATTATGCTAGGTTAGGTAGGCACCTAGGTATTAAAATTGTAAGTATTACTATACCTACCTAGCACAATATAGTGAAATAGTTAATATATTATACGTACAATCTATGCATTTATAAATTTAAATTTAAATATTTTATTTAATAGTAATAATAATATATGTTCATTATTTATTAACTAAAGTTAATACTGTTATACATATTTTGTGCAGCAATGGTGAAATAATTATTAAAGATATCTGATATTTCTTTTGAATTGTTAGAACTGTATGTCATTTGTAGTTCACCGTGGCACTTTGTATGAATTGGATAGGAAATTTATTTTTTGAACTGTTATATATATAGTTATCTCTTTAATTGTTTTCCAGTTTAATTTGGAGTCATGGCCTGTTCTGTCTAATTCAAATTGATAATAATTTTGTATTGCTATTTGTATAGTGTATATTATAATATTCATATTCACACCTAAGTTATAAAAACTAATTTGGATGGGGTAACCTCATTTAACTACATTTACCATGGTAAAAAAGTATTTTATGATTGACTATCAATATTATCATAATAATAATAATATTGAATATTGAGGGGGCCGAGGGGAGTTCACAGAGTAGTCAAGTGCCTACCATGACTACCCCGTGCGAACGCTTATGATTATGAAGGAATATTATACCTAAATCATTGTACGATTTTATATCTCAATATCTTCGGGATTCTTCTGGTTGCATAAACAATCACTAAACATTTAACGAACCAATAGTTGGCTAATTATTAAATTATCAATCAAATTTTAGTTTCAATTTTATTTATTATATGAATTAATTAACTATCTAAGTGGTTAAGTCTAAAAAGTAAAGCTTTTGGAAAATACAAAAAAAAAACTACCTACCAGCAATATTCATATCAAAACTTGCAGCTTGAAAATTACCTATCATAAGAGTTTAGGACTTTATAGGTACTCCTTACTTTTACTATAGATAGATGCTATTAATATTATACATTTATTTTTAGGTAATAAATAACTTATAAAAAACATAACTTACTTAATTATATAAATTAAAAACATGTAGGTAGGTAGGTACATTTTAATTGACTGGTTATAATATGTAAGTACTCATTATTGTTACTTATATAGTTATATGTAGGGTCAACTGATGTACCTACATAATATACCTTATCATTTTAAAGACATAATTTTATATGAATTGTCATTATGTTTTATTTTCATTTGCCCCATCGATTTAATGTAGAATAGATTGTGTTGTTTACATTTGCCCTAATTCTCCTATATATTTTAGGGCAAATGTAAAAACTCACATAATAACCATTTGAAAAAATAATTAATATTTACTGATGATTCATTTAATCTTCCCCAGACTTTTTTCTATTCTAATGAATTGTACCAGAGATATGATATTCATTTCTATTTGCTCCAAATTTTTTAATTTTTTTTATTGTAAAGAGGTAAATTTAAATTTAAAATTGTGAACTAGATGATGTTTTTATACTAAATATGATCCAAAAATATTGTTCCTTGAACATTTTTACCTATAATTACATTGCAATATATAATATATAGAATACATATTATATAAGGGTGAGTGTTAATATTAAAATAAACCTTGTCAAAACCATTTACGTTTACCCCATTTTACACTACATAGATTACAAATTATATATCTCCTATTTAAATAAAAAATAATATTTGTTATAAGTTTTTAATATTTTTTTTAGTCTTAAAACATTTTAGTTAAATTAATTGGAAAGAAAAATATATTGGTATACCTAGCTATAAAATCATATACAGTGGATTTGGTTGATTATCTCTACCATATATCTAATTATGTTACCTAGGTACTATTCAATAGATTTTTATTTTTTTATTTTTTACTTAAAATGTTCTAAAAAAAAATAAATTATATTTGAGCAATTACTTATATTTGTGTGGGTATTTTTATATCTATTTTTAGTAACTATGAGTTTTAATAAGGAATCAAATTTGAGTGCTCGGTCTAAACGAAGACATATTCAAGAAGAATTACAAAATAGTAGGAATAATTATGCACATTCTTTTAATGAGTCGCAGACACTAATTAATGATGAACACTCTCAATCCAACGTTGATATTTGTATTAATACATCAGTATCTCAACCAGCATTTAATGAAATAATAAATGAATCTTTGGTCAATCAAAATTCTGAAGGAAATCAAAATCAAGATTACATTTTAGAATTTTTTAACGAATTAGATACTAACACATCATGCTTATTCTCATCCTCCTCGTCAGAATCTGAAGAAGAAAAAGATGATTTATTAAATGAAACAACTGATCAAATATTTATTTTTCGTAAATTGATTGCTCAGTGGGCTGTTGATTTTAATATACCCCAAACTGCCCTAAATAAACTATTAGTTTTATTAAAGCAACATAAATGTTTTGAATTTTTGCCTAAAGATTCTAGGACTGTAATGCATACAGAATCTGTTTACTCCTATAGTAGTTTTCATACTGTTGAACCAGGGACATATTACCACTTTGGTCTGTTGAATGGAATCAAAAATAATTTCCCAGAATTGTCAAAAGGTGAGACAGATATCTGTATTGTGATAGGAGTTGATGGCTTACCATTATTTAAAAGTAACCCGGAACAGTTCTGGCCAATACTGGCATACATCCGTCAGAAAGCCACAATGTGTTTCCAATCGGTATTTATTGTGGCAAAGAAAAACCAGCCGATAGCAATGCATTTATGAAAGAATTTATTAATGAAGCTAAACTTTTGAAAGATACTGGAATTTTAATAAATAACAAAGTTTATAATTTGAAAATTGATGGCTTGTGCTGTGATGCCCCGGCGAAGTCTTTTTTATTGAAGACGAAGGGTCATTCAGGATTTTATTCATGCTCAAGATGCGAACACGAAGGAAAATATTTATTAAATAGAATGTGTTTCCCTTATACTCCAGATTCAAGATGTCCACCAAAAAGAACACATGCAAATTATATTACAATGAACAATGAAGATCATCATGTTGGTAATTTATCTATTATATCTACATTGCCTTCATTTGATGTAGTTACTGGTTTTTCGCTTGATTACATGCATTTAGTGTGTCTCGGTGTTGTTCGAAAATTGATTTTGTTATGGATAAAAGGTCCAATTAATATTCGATATCCTTCTTGGAAAATTAAACAAATATCAAAAAATATTGAAGATATCAAAGTGAATATGCCATGCGAATTTGCCAGAAAACCTCGTAAGCTTAATGAAGATAACCGTTGGAAGGCAACGGAGTTTCGAATATTCTTGTTGTATATTGGAACTGTTGTTACTAAACCAGTATTAACTGATGAACACTGGAAACATTTTTTTGGTTTTAGTATAGCAATGTTTATACTGTTAAGTCCTGACAAATCTAAATTTATTCACATTGCAAGAAAATTACTGGACAATTTTGTGAAAAATTTTGAAATTATATATGGTCCACATCTTATATCCCATAATATACATGGTGTAACACATATCTGTGATGATTATGAAAAATTCGGCACACTTGACAACTGTTCGGCATTCCCTTTTGAAAATTATATGGGATCCTTAAAGAGAATGTTGAGAAAACCTCATAAGCCTCTACAGCAGATTATTAAAAGGTATAGTGAAATCTGTTGTTTAAAATCTACAGTTGGAACTCAAAAGAAAACTTCTTATCAATTTGGTGGACCACATAAAAGAGGACCCACAATAGAAAATGGACTCAATGATTTTGATGGGGATCAATTTACCTCTATAGTATTGGAATCTATGAAAATAAAGATAAATGTTGATGCAGACTCTTATTTGCTTACTAAAGATGATAATATTTTAAAAGTTTTTAATATAATACATAATAAAAATAAAAATGAAGTCATTTTAATATGTAAACAATTTAAAAACAAATATGTTATGTTTAATAGTCCTATAAAATCATCTAAGTTAGATATGTATGTAGTTGATAAATTATGTAATAATTATATTTGTTGTAGCATCTTTAATATTAAAAAAAAAGTTATCATTTTACAAAATAAGGATAATCTAATTGCCTTTCCAATTATTCATTCGACAAGAACATAATTAAATTATTTTTATTCTACTGTTAAGGCTATATTATAATATGTTACTGTATTTTTAAAAATATCTTCTTAGTACCTAATAATATATATTTAGTTCTATTAGTATTTATATATAAGACACAAGTTATTTTTAAGAGAATAATGTACACCAAACCTTTATTAATTATATTATTATGTTTTATTAAGATGTGATTTCATTATAAGATCTTATAAAATTAGTATTAATTCACTAATTTTTTTTTCCTTATTTTACATGAAATGATTGATGATTCACTTTTTATATTTTTTATTTTATTATATCGATAATATTTTAACAACAATTTAGAAATGTGAAATACCTTTAGTTTTAGCTGATTATTTATAGTAATATAAATTTTTTGTATAATTAGATTTATTATGTAATTTCAGTGTATTATATTATTTAAAATGTGGTCAATTATTGCTTTCCGTGACAATTCTGTGGAGGTTGTTCCATCAAAATGGTTTGATAGTGGAGTCTGTGCATGGCCTAAAAGAAATTTAAAACAATGCATAGATCAACAATTGTCTCCAAATTTAAAAGAATTTAGATATTTGAAAGGCCGAAAATTAGGGAATGATACAAGTATGTTAAATACATTATATATAATATTTAAATTTGATAAAAATAAATTGTATAAATATGCTTGTGCCATTCATGACTCAGTTATGTTCTTATTTATCTTAAAATAATATTTATATTTTAGATACATTTCACATATATTATATATTATATTACATAATAATAATATATACACATTATATTTTCTAATTTTATATATTAAATAATAATAAGAAAAATATTTTTATAAGAGAAAACAACAACAACATTTAGGAATGGTACAATTTATCATATTTATTATATTACTAGGTATAATATATTAATATACAATAATATATAAGTACTACGTATTTGTATACTGTATTAGTATTCCAATTTGGGGAATATTTTTATGTGTGTACAATCCAATTTTATTACATACAACCCTGTATTGTAATGTTTGTTTATATTTTATCTGTAGAGGATTTTAATATTGCTCAAGAAAAGGCCAACATTGCTAAGACAACATCAGATTTATCTACTAATGAATCATCTCATGAAAATGATAATAATAAAGAGCATAGTGGTAACAAACAAAAGAGAAGAGTATGTCAGCAAGAAGTCCAATCCAAAAAAAGTTTGTGGAGTCCAGGCTCAAGTGATATTTTTGGTAAAATAATTTTTAAACTAATTGTAATGATTAATGAAATTACAAGTGAAATTATTTATGACTCTTGTTTTTTTTTTTTTTTAATTTTAGACGATAGTGACACTGATCCACACTATACTTTACCTAAAATCAACCAAGGTAATATATAATATTATTTGAGTTTTATATAATTATTAGTTATAACTAGGTAATTAAACATTGTACAATGTCTCTCAATGTTCTCTCTAAAATAATAATAATTGTATAGGTATACTTATTTTTTTGTATACCTACATTATATATTTACAAAAATTAAGGTGTAATTTATTTATATAAGTAGGTAATCTATATGGTACAGATTTTTGATTATAAAACTGATAGTTTCCATGAATTTATAATAACCTTCTTTAATTATTATTTGAATAATTATTTTGTAGTTAAAAATGCATAACACGTTCAACTTCTGTATCTAAGAATTGAAAATTTCAAACAAGACTCTACGTAAGTAATTAATTCTGTTACCAAAAAATCTAAAAAATATATTTAAACAGTTTATTTTTATAGTCATTTTGAGTTAATTTGGACGAAATCACATATTAAAAACCTAGAATAACTATTTTAATTATTTTGTTGTGATTGTATACTATACAATTGTATTTGTTTACTATTCGTTGGTATACTTGAAACTTCTAAAGTATACTATTATATATCTATGATAGAATCACAGTTTGTTGTTGATATATAACGCATTATAAGTACCTTATGGATATTGTGATATGATTAATTTAGAATTTATTATAGGCCATATTTTTTTTATACCATTGATAAGTAAATAATATGTCTTAAATCTAGACTGACATACCTACCGACTCCGCTCAGAATCGTTTTTCCTATACGATGATATTATATCATTGATTTAAAATTTAATACCATCCATTATACAGTGATCCACTTGTAACCTACTGTACAGCAGATCGACATCCACTTACCCACTTTTTTTTTTCTTGACAGTTATTTTTCCAAAGTCTTTTATATATTCTTAAAAGAAAGTTTCATTTTCATTGATTACATCTTAGTTATTTTAATAATAATAATAATATATAAAATAGGTAGTTAGCAGAAATTAGTATTATTTTATAATATTATATAAATGGTTACTATTGGTTACTCGGGTAGAGAAGGTAAGAGTATGCATACAATCGTCGTTTATATTAATATTACCTCAAATAAATAAATTATATCTTAAAAAAAATGATGCATGTTTGTAGCTTCGATGACATCTGCTTATGAACCAAACGCGAATTAAAATGACGATGTAATTTATTTAGTTTTATAAAGCTGGGAAAGACGATTTGCTGTAAATCATGATTTTCATTGTAACTTCTCAATGAGTAGGCTGTAATGGATGCGTCGAATTTAGGGTTGTAAATTATGAAAAATATTTTTTTTCTTTTAAACGTGTTTATAGATGATTAGAAATAATATATTGATAAAACACAGAAGACATTGATTATGAATAACTCATCAGTTAGGTATCATTTATCAACCAAGGTATACAAATTAAAAACCCTACCTAAATACTGTTAATGGCCAATGGTTATAAATTATTAATTAACAATTATATATTTATATGGTATTTGTATATTGGTATTAATTTAAATGTATATTTATATTTAATTTATAATTTGAATACATCAATCAATACATTTTCTATATGTAGTGCTGAAAAATATTCCTGGAATTATTTTGAGAAAAAAAACATATTTTTTATATGAGTTTTAAAATATTGTTGTATGTGTACCGTCAGCGATCCAAAATATGATGGTTTGAAACTTTGAAATAAAGTTGAAGTCGATTTAAACAGTGAATGAAAAAGTAGTGTATTTTTAGTAATATTTTAAAGTGTATGGTTTAAATTAATTATATCAAAGATTTGTTAAACAACTTCTAAATTGTATATGTTGTGTTCATAGACATGTATAATAACTGGATAGCGGATTTGCATATTACATTCCCATAGGAACATTGAAATCTAGGGGCTATTTGCCAACAGGGAAATGTTTTAAAAATAACTCGATAGATAAGATTATAAGAATATAAGATACCTATACATATTTATATAATTATATGACATAATAATATAATATATATTACAAATATATACATATACATATTTGATATTCATATTATCAATCATGCAATTTTTCCCTG
>NC_042495.1:22553125-22561057 GCF_005508785.2 Acyrthosiphon pisum
ATTTTAATTTTTTATACATTTATGAACTTTTTGGCAAAATATGTAGGTAAAAAAACGCATAACAATCATTTCTCAGTAGGTACAAATATTTTAGACTAAATCGGTGTGAAAAATAATGCACCGGGATGTATGGATCATTTACATAGTTCATTATCCTAGTGCAGAATAATATGGGATAATTATATACCAGTCTAGTTAAGCGAATTTCTAGTCAGTACCATAGGCGAAACTAGGGGTGGGGGGGATGCTTGGTGGTGCTTATTAGCACTCCCAATCTCTAACCCTAGCCACTGTTATAAAACACCAAAAATTAATGTGATATAAGAGCAATTTTCTTCTTTTAAAGATCGTCAAAATTTAATACAAGGCTCCTGATATAATTTTACAATAGCACTTGAAATATATTGAAAATACATAGGCCCAATTTTTTTTATAGTTATTTAAAGTTCGAATTTTGACGACATTTATCAAATAGAGTATTTACAAGTTATTTAGTAGTTCAAAATTTATAAAATATTCAACTTTTATAGCTAAGGATTAAAAATTTAAATCAAAGTTCCTAGTGAGTAGTTAATTATTTTGCAAAAAAATCTAAAAAAATACATAACAGTTTATTTTTATAATTATTTTAAGTTCAAATTTGGACGAAATTACATATTAAAAAAAGGAAGAATTTCCTAATTTTAGTTATGATGTTGTAACTTTATAATATTAATTCAACTTACCGGCTACAGTAATACTAACAATGTAATAACAATATAAAATGTATAGTATAAAATTTCAACACTGACAAATCATCACCGCTCAGAATAGTTTTTTATATACAATGATATTATTATATCATTTAATTCAAATTTAATACCATCATTTAAACAGTGACCTACTTGTAACCTATGGTACAGCAGAGCGACATCCACTTACCCACTTTTTTTCTTATTAATAAGTCACAGGGACTGCAGTTGCAGAAGCCCACTTATAATAGCTCTTGTGGCAAAGATGACCAAACTATTAAGTAGAAAAGAAAACTAGTGATCAATATGATCTATAAATATTTACACTAGGATGTAAAACTATATTTATTTTGAATCAAAACGCAAAATACACTTGAATATAAACAAAAAAATTAACTTAGAAATATGTATAAAAACCTTAAAAATTCTTATCATTTTGTTTTGAAATATAAAAATTATAATTAAGTATCAGTAAATTCAAAAAAGTATTTTGTTTATATTAACAGAAAAAAATGTTTTTTGAAGGGTTCAATAGCAAAATGTAGTTTAATTTTTAATACGTACAAATAAAAAGTTAAGTTGACTTATAGCCTATTGGACATTAGAACTGTTTTATTAACATATAAAAAAATGGACATTAGATAGATAAAATAATAATAATATAATATTTAAATTATTATTCTCTTACCTATATCATTACTTTGCTCTAATATTCAATTAGATTATTTTCTTTCAAATACTCTTATTAGTCGAGATAGTAATAAATCATCCCACCTATCAAACATGTCACCAGAGAATAAATTTGTGATGTTTTCCTCAATAGAATCTCGAATAATAAAATTATGTACAAATGTAGGTCTAAAAATAAACAAATATTTTTATTATTTATTATGTCTTAATAAGTGTTAACATATACACGTATACATTTGTGTGTACGTATATAATTAAAATTATTATTCTAATACGAAATATTTTATAATAAATAGTTTTACTTGGTTTGTCCTAGTCTATGAATTGTCCCAATAGCTTGATGCTCATCATTTTTGTTAATTATTGGCTCCATGAAAAATATTCTTGTTGCTTCAGTTAAATTCAATCCCTTTGATCCCACACTCAATTTCATTAATAATGCATTTATATTCTTTTTTAACTAAGAAGAAACAAACATAAAATATTTCACTTTATTATTAGCTTTAGTATTCAATATTTACAGTAAAACTTCCATAAAAATAACATCTATGTAATGGTCATTTTTTCTTTTTATCCCAAGTGTTATGGACATTAATATCTCTGTGTCCTATATAGCGGAACTCTAAATAACGATCAAAATATATTTATCAAAAATAGGAAATGTTAAAATTTAATAGCTATATTAATGAACTTTTATGATAAATTGCTTTACATGATATTGTCTCATAAAATATATTTCCCTTTCAATATCCACAAAAAAAAAAAAATACCTAAATGTAGCGAAAATAATCAAGCCTGTACCCTCAAAAATATAAATTGGGAGTAGGGAAAACTCAAGCCACCAATTAAATACAAAAGAAAAATGAGATTTTAAAATTATGAAAATAAAACAGTCATGATGAATTTATAATTATAAAAAATTTAAAACCAAATTAAACAATAAATCTTTTTCACTCTTCAGAAAAGTGATGTAGATGGATTTCATTTGTAAAAAAACAACAGAAATTAAATTTAAAAAAAAATTGTTCAACTATAGTAAAATTAATTTAAAACTCAGCTATTATGAATCAATTTTTTTTTATTCTTATATATTTTGTAATATGTATCACATATTTTTTAAATTTTATTATTCAACAACTCTATTAAATTAAAATTGTACATTGTAAAAACTTTCCAGTATTACACATTTCATAAATTTATTTTTTAGTGTGTATATACTACATGTTATTATGAATAACTTTTGTTTAAATTTATAAGTACTTTAGATAGCGGCCATCAGAAAGTATTGCATTGGACCATTATTCTTCACTTTTGAATAGTGATAATTATTTCCCGGTCCTCCGCTGACCATTATAAGGAAGTTTGACTATATATATTAAATTATCATTGACAAAATTATCTTAATTTTTTACATACCTTAAAATCTTTTAGTGTTTTTTTATACTTAGTTCCCGTTTTTAGTATCCTATAACTGATTGAATTTTGATCTAAAGCTTCTCCTAGAAGATTTAATGCTTTATCCCACTAAAAAGAAAACAAGTTATTTTTTAAAATAAAATAAACATTTAAAATAAATATTCATGTTATACTATACAACAGAGAATTATTAAAACTCACATTTGAGAAAATTAAAACTTTCACATTTGGATCCTGACTAATCAATTCCATTAGTTTTAAAGTGACATATTCTATTTTAGTAGAAAATGATCCTTTGATTACTATGTTTGACCCTTCACCTTCTGGGTTATTTTTTACATAGGATATAGAATCTATTGGGGTAGTTTTCCTACACATAGGACAATCTATCTCAAAGGCATTTGATTGATTACACATGGTATCTAAACACTGATTACACACACTATGGCCACATTGAAAAACTGCCCACTGTTATCCAAAAATAAATTAATAATATTATACGTTCATATAATTTTTGTATTTAACTTACCCCGGTATCACCATTGAGACAACAAATTGGACATGTATCAACTTCAGTAGAGTTTTCTTTTTCTTTTTTTAAATTTTCTAGATAAAGTAGGGTTCCGACTTTTTGTTTTAAATAAGCTGTAGTTGTTGGTATTTCTTCAAATTTACGAACAGCCTAAAAACAATATGAAATTAAAAAAATATCAGGCACATTTACTATATTAAGTCTTAAGATATAAAAATATACAAATAACTAACAAATTGCAAAATTAAATTATTTTGATAGTCTCTTTTTTCAGGTGGATCATCTTCGTTAGCCGCTGGTAGAAAATAAAATTCATATGACCTCTGTGACTTTGCCTTATTCATCTTATCATAAGCATGAACTCTTTCTCTGGTAAAAGTTAATAGAAACTTTAAGTAATGGAATTCTTCACGTACCAAGTCCAATACCTTTATATGTTCGGCTGCATCTTCCAAACAGCTTTTATTTTTAATTTTGGCTTGTCCATATTGAAATAGTTCTGTTAAATATATATTACTGTTAAGAATTCTAAAAATAAAAGTGATATAATACCACAACTTACTTATAAGTATTAATTCTTTTTGAGAAATCATCATTAGGCATTTACCAGTACTATCATACATGGTTTTTTTATCGTTTTCTTTAGTCATATCATTTAAAGTATTCTTTCGTTTATTAGGAACACTAAACAACAATGATCCATATACTTGTAGTTCCGTTTCAGCATCACACAAAAAACACCGCCTAAGTATAAAAAAATTATAATAATTAAATTAAAGAAAAGCCCAAATACTAAAATCATGTATACCTCTTTCTTATTCCAAAACTAAGATGACACATTAATGCACTTTGAACCAAGTCATTCATGGATGCATCTTCTAAAGCTTTTAGTTTTGATATTATGCTTATTCTTGCTGTATTTAGGTCAGCAAGCCAAACACCAAGAATTTTATGAATATCGTTTACTGACTTCAATCTAAATTAAATCAAAAACATATAAAGCCATTATAACTGATGCACACAATATAAAAATACCGTTTTGCAATATTTGGAACACCAGGCACACGATTATCCTCCAACTCCGTTTGTACTTTAGCTAAAAAGTCATTTGGTGAAAAAATCCACTCCAACATGTCTGACCACCATTCAGAATAACGTAGGGTTTTATTCCCGAGAATTTTAGCTACCTTATCCGAATAAAACTTAACAGATTTATGATATAATTCAACCTAAAATCAAAAATGAATATATCAGGTAAAAATAATTACTTTAAATTATTATATTTATTATTAGGTATCTTAACACAGACTAAAAATATATTGATAAATAATTATTATTTAATGTTATTCATTACACACTGGTTATTTCAGTCAAGTATAAAAAGTAGTGTTTTATTATCATATTTGTTTAGGCCTTAAATATATACTACCTCTAAGTCTCTAACCTGTGCAAAAATTGCTAAAAAATGTTAAGAGGATATCAGCTCAATATATTAACCCCCTCAGACCCTATTCAAGCAAAACAGTTTTTAAATTTTTTTTAAAAAACAGGCATCAATTATCGACATGAAGATGAAGACAGTTATTGGATTTTAATTAATTAATTCTTTTTTTTTTCATTGAGAAGATCTCGGCACCAACAATGAAGTGGGTTGTCTGGGATTATCTATTTATCTAGAGTTGAGATAAGTGGATTGATTTTATGGGACAATTTGGTGTGGTATTTACTTTTAATATTGTTTCAATATTTAAGTCTTTAAGGAGTGAGTCGTGTGACATACCAAGGTCCATGGAGCAGATGCTATTAATTGGAGGGATATTGACTGAAAAGCTTGGAATGGTTATTGTTTTGGACGGCTTGGCACATCTTGATATCTGGACACCATAAGCCTAAAAGGGCCTTAGCATCAATTTGTATAATAGAAGTTAATTGTTTAGAGAAAGTTTTGATTTTAAGATAGCACAAAGTGGGTGTAATTTCCATTATGATTTTAGGTGTGATCTCCCGTGAGATGCGTGTCTAAAAAAGCCAAGGTATTCATTTGGTTTTCAGTTAGAATAGGAATTATATCCATGTAAAGCACTAGAGGAATGTACTTTATTTAAAGCAAATGGGACACAGAAAGATTTGTCTGCATTTATTAGTATTTTCCATTTTACGGACAATTTTATCAAGTTTAATTGTAGGGTTTGGCATATGCTTTGGTGATATCTGAATTTAAAATTAAAGAGTGCTTTTAGTACAGTGAATGTCTGAGGTAAACAATAATTATGGATTGAGTAAGAGATCAGTACTCTGAAGGACACCATTATGGATTTTAAAGAGGGATGAAATTACATTGCCATGCCGAACAATGGTGTGGCTTATAGGTTTATTAGACTTATAGATGATTATTCAATCAAATACAATTTCCACATAAGTAGATAATAAGATAGTCATAACATTGTTTTGTATACATGGGTAAGTAACATTATTGCTTTTTTTAGAAGGAATTTGAATGTTTTGTCCGTTGTTAATTTGTAACCCAGTGACTTTTTATTTTAAGCTTTTGTATGATTTATAGTATTTAACAGAGTGATTCAGAGCCACAGGAGATTTGATTGAATTTTAAAGGAGGTTAAGGTCCCCCCACCAATCACTGGCTATTTAATCTGATCGGAGATGTTGTGTCAGCCTTGCATACTTGTATAAATAATCAAATTTAATAATTTAAAAAAAATATATTATAAAAATCAAAAATATCTTATGGCTTTAAATAGTGTGACTTTCCGGTGAACTTCTTTTTGATAGATTTTTTATCAAAATGTCTTATGTTAGCTAAAAAAGAAATACTTTTATGAGTTTTTAGCTGAAAAATAATTTATAAAATTTAAAAAAAATTATCACTGCTATAAATAACTAAAAAAGAGTCATATAAGTTTGAACATTTTACATAGTATGGAAAATGATTTATAAATATTTGATAAAGATGCTGATCTCGAAAGTCGGAATATTTTTATTACCCAAAATGAAGATGACAGATAGAAAAAAAAACAGAACAATTTAATAAGAAGTAAATAATTTTAAATTTTGGCATAGCTAGAGAATTGTTGTGGGTGTCTCTGATCGGTTCGGTATAATATCAGATACAAAAATTGAAAAATATCTGCTCACATTTTAATTTTGATATTATTATATAAGTTTTAATTAAAACAATATGAAACTTGTTCAATAGATTAAATGGTATACTTATCACTAACACTATGATTAAAAAGATCAAAATATTCTTCTTCAAGTAGTTCCATATTCCGTTTTAAGTCTGAATCATTTAATGCACGGTTTATGGTTGTATTTTCATCAAGTACAGTGGACAAATTATACATAGTATGAATTTTCTAAAAACAATATAATAAATTAGATAGTGAAAACATAAAATACATAAATATATTCTACCTGACATATACAAATTGTAAGTTTTTTATCTTTATATTTTTCCATTAGATGTAACACTGTCCTATAATGTTCAACAGCAGTCACTGGTTCTTTAACATAAAGACACAATGCAGCAAGGTCATTGTGCTCGGAAACAAGTGTAGCTAAAGCTTTATTACATACACCATGACATTCATCTATCATTTCATCTATTAACTTTTCCATTGTCATTGTTCTTCTTATTTTTAAAAACTCTCCGTTCACAGCCTAAAAATAAAAATAATTGTTGTTTAAAATGTTTATTTACTTAAATTACACACAAAAAAAATTACTTGAGGGTGTACACAAGCTTGTCCAAGCTTATATAATGGTCTCATTATTGTACATATATTTTTCCTATCAATATCCTTTATTGATATATCCAAGGATGGAAACAGCCTTAACAAAACATTTATTTAATGGAATTAAAAATATTTTTGATAACTTTAATTTATTATTTAAATTTAAATACTGACTTTAAAACAATAAATTATAATGTTGTAAAAGTATAAAATTATTTATTTTCAACATGGAAACATTATATAGATTATATAATACTTTGCACATATAGCCTTAAACTAATATAAACTATGTTTATAAAATCAAGAACATCCCACTAATTTTACATTAAAATAGATTCTATATAGATCATGACTAGGGCTAGGATTTCTATGCATATGCATGTTTTTTTTTCTTGAGTTCAAATTGATTGGTTGCCAGATATATCCACAATTTGGATTATTCTCAATTAAATAGAACAACTTTATTTTTTGTATAATTTGAACATATTGCTTATAATTGAATAATTTGATCTAATGATTATGAATTCTAATATATTATGCATTTAATATATAAATGTAAATTGTCACAATTTTAAATCTAAGCCTTTCTTTTTTTGATGCAAACATATTTAAAATAGTGTCTGTATCAATTTGTATGTATCTCTATGTATATATTCATAAGTGCCAAGTCATTTAACCTTGCCTCACCATTAGAGTTTCTTAAATAGGTTATGATTTTTTTTAATGAAGAAAAATGTCTTTCAACTGATACTGTTCATTTAGACAAAATAGCAAGAATTATGAATAAAATATTTATATGTGGGAATAAATC
>NC_042495.1:22561353-22561919 GCF_005508785.2 Acyrthosiphon pisum
GAATTAATTTACATAATCAAAGTGTCCGGATATGATATTTAATGGAAGAAATATGAAAACATGCTACTAATGAACAATATATCTTGGTTTGAGACAGAGGCAGATTTTAAGATTGACAAAATAAAAGCCTTTCGTTTCTCCATGAGTCATGTCATAACATAACTAGGTTTTTTTTTAAACACCATTAACAATATCTTTTCACAGTAATTTAGGAGATCCCCAAAACAATATATAAGAAAGAGGTAAATTTTCAGACTAAATGACTGTTAAATCAGCCACTGTTTGTATGATCTAGATACTAGGTAACCAACTTCACAGACTTGTAATCGACCTAGAGTTCTTTTGGGTTGTTGCAATCGACATTGAGATGCTATGATTTAATAAGTTAGCAGAAAAGTAAGGTTTTTAATTATTATAAATTTAAATCAGAAGTATTATAGTTAATATTGCTATGTTCAATTAAATACTTCAACTTGATATTACATAACTATAAATTATTACCTGGTTACACAATTAGAAAAATTTGTAGCACAATCATTATGCTGGTTTAAGTAAAAATATTTTTC
>NC_042495.1:22562019-22563606 GCF_005508785.2 Acyrthosiphon pisum
AGTCTGGGAAAATGTTAGCCAATGATGTTCATGAGTTAGCTTTGGTATGTTTAATTCTGAATTGACATCTTTTATTGAACTACGCCATATCAATTTTGAAAAAAAATTATACATAATAATTTTTTTACCCTTCATTAGCTTCAGGAACTGTTTACGATGGCAGTAAGGACTTACTTCTAGGAACTTTAAAATACCATAAAGATCTAAAAATAAATAATTTGTCTTTTTAATACATCATAATACCCACCAACAAAAAAACAAAGAAATAAAGTTTTTAACATTTTAATATTTATCATAACTGTGGTTTTCAATACATTGACCACCGGCAATCATCTGTAATTTTCAAATTTTATACCCTTGCGACCTCCGGCGCCTATAGTTGAAAAATAGAAATAAAATAAAATAACTATAATGCCACATAACCGCCGGTGACCGTAAATTAATATGGTTTTATATAATTAACTTTTCCATGTCGCAACATAATGTACTAAAAAGAGTGCAATGGCATAATGGGAATCATTACAATTCTTTTGGTGTAATAACTAATAAACATAATAATTTTATTTTATTTATTTTTTATTTTTTTAAATCTTTTTTTCAAATACGATTTCATATAAAAATTTGGAATAACATGGAAAAATATAATATTGGGATGTGAATAACACATATTGACCGCCAGCAGTGACATGGCAGTCAACGTATTAACTGTACACGTTGTTCACAGTGTGCGTATACAGTGAGTTCCGTTTAATGTTATCAATGGCTCATAGAATCAAAAAGATAAACCCTAAATCGTATGTTACAAATATTAAATTGACCTTTTATTAGAATCACTGTGTACCGAATAATTGAATCGCTTTTATAAACATTTTTATCGATTTATAGCTTTTACAGCTATTCCAGCTATTCATACTGATTATATTGGAGACCAAGAGCTGTTATAGATACTAGTTGTATAATAAAACATTATTTTTAAACTTATCAGTGTAATAATATGCATCCCATAATTTAAAATGGTTGATTTAGTTCCCGGTTTTCTTACATTACGTCAAGCATATTATGTAAAGATTTATCTACAAAAGAAAAAATTGGTTTACTATTTTGATAATTTAGCATAGGTATAGCAATAGGAAGCCACATTTGTTTTGAAAACTCACCGGCTTATATTAAACAACATTTTAAAAATTGTGAGCAAATAGATGAAAATGGAGAAAACAGTTTGCCTCATTCATGAAAACAGAAAATTACCTCCACCACTTTGATCACATTAAACGGAACTATATGCAAAATGTAACTATTAAGTATCGGATTAAGATCAGTTGGAACTATCCATCAACCGGATGTTCTATTCATTAATGTTCTGTATATTAATATTCAAAGACCAAATAATATGCATAAGTTATTAATTAGATAAACAAATATTAAACATAATATATTAATTTATAATGTTATCATAATTAACATACCATTTAGTGATTTTTGTATTGGTGTACCAGTCATAGCCCACTTATGCACAGATTGTAGATTAAATATCATATGATATACTTTTTTACTCGCACTCTCAATTGCTTGACCTTCATCCAAACA
>NC_042495.1:22563656-22564711 GCF_005508785.2 Acyrthosiphon pisum
ATAGACATTTAGTTTCAAGACCATAATACATAGTAAAGTATAAGTTATGTACAGAAACCAATGTATATAATATGTATCCAAGAGCAAAGTGAATAATAATTAAGCATGTAACAATTTTTAACCGTACGTTAGACACTACTTATTGTCATTGGATGTGAAATAAAATACCTATCTAGTACACAACTTACAAATAAAGTAGAGTAGTAAGTAGTAATAGTAGTAGTAGTAGTATTAGGAGTAGTAAAAAATAATTTAAGTATAAAAATAAAAATAATATATATAAAAAAAATTTTAGTTATTGGTTGTAAATACCCATAATAAAAGTTAAAATTCAGTGAGTTGAACTTTAAATGTGTTCATACATAATATAATCTTGTGTTGGTTAGGTTTAATGTGCTCGTGTGTTATACCGTAACAATAACAACTTACATTTAAAAAATGTATTGCACTCTATAACAGCAAGTGTGGGTACTCATGTGCAATATGTGAATTTCTATTAAATTAAGTTAAACGTAAAGTTTATGTGACTCTAATAAAATCAGTATTAAATATGTTACACTGCATTACAAACAAAGTTAGTTGTATAAATAAAGTAAAGAAAGTATTGAAAACACTTATCCAGTACACAATTCACAAAAAAAAGAGAGGTAATAGCTACTTAGGTAATACCTCTAAGAAAATGGGTTAAGTGTTCCGTTTAAGTCAATATATAGTCAATATTTAGACAGACATTTAGTTTTCAAGAATGTTGTATAGTATAGTAGTTATGAGTTATGTACAGAAACAATGTATACAATATGTGTCTAAGAGCAAAATGAATAATAATATAACAAATTTTAACCGTAGGTTAGACACTACTTATTGTGATTGGAAATTGTGAAATGATAAAATACCTATCTAGTACACAAATTATAAATAAAGGGGAGTAGACCCAGGTCAGTAGTAAGTGGTTGTAGTAAAAAAAGAGTGTAATTTAATACAGAATTTTAACTTCCAACAATAAAAAGAAAAACTTTTAATGGTTGTGTGTTGTTCATCATAATATTTAATATAAT
>NC_042495.1:22578424-22579392 GCF_005508785.2 Acyrthosiphon pisum
ATATTTATCACCAATATGTATCAAACAACACACATCAGTAGTAAATATGTTACACTGCAGTACAAACAAAGTTAGTTGTATAAATAAAGTAAAGAAAGTATTGAAATAATCTTAACTGTAAGACAATATGGATAAAACACTTATCCAGTACACAATTCACAAAAAAAAAGGAGAGGTAATACCTCTAGTAATACATACTTTGTGTTAAGTGTTCCGTTTAGGTCAATATAGTAAAAGTTGATATATTAGTATAGTTATAAGGTAATCTAATGTATGAAAATAAAATCGACCCAGTGTTTTATATGCAATTTAAATCTGAAACAGCAGTAACACATGTCGTTCAAGTTATTCAGCAATTTCATTTCTATACAATTATAATATAATAAGTCAAATGAAAGTTTTTTGCTAGAACTTTAGTTTTCAAGTAAAGTATGAGTTATGTACTATGTATACAATATGTATCTGAGAGCAAAGTGAATAATAATTAAGCATGTAACAAATTTTAACCGTAGGTTAGACTCTACTTATTGTGATTGGAAATTTTGAAATACTTAGGTCAGTAGTAAGTGGTAGTAGTAGTAGTAGTAGTAGTAGTAGTAAAAAAGAGTGTAAAAGAGTGTATTTTAACTTCCAACAATAAAAAGAAAAACTTTTAATGGTTGCGTGTTGTTCATACATATTTAATATAATCTTTTGTTTAATGTGCTTATGTGTAACTTAAACCGTAACAATAACAACAATGTATTGCACTCTATAACACTAAGTGTAGGTATTCATATTATGCCTAAAAGTGCATTTATATGAAATTCTGTAGGTACTGAAATATTGCCACATTTTTATGATATTGTATAGGTATTGAAATAACATAAACATGTCTAAGAGTACCACATGTGAAATGATAAAATACCTATCTAGTACACAACTCAGACCTAAGTCAGTAGTAATAATAGTAGTAGTAGTAGTAGTAG
>NC_042495.1:22580427-22581497 GCF_005508785.2 Acyrthosiphon pisum
AGTGGCTATATAGTGTATATTTATGCCAAATAAAATATATAAATACCGATAAAATGAAGGGTGACCGAGTAGGCATAAGGACAAAAGGCAGTGAAATATAATATTATTATAATAACGCAGTTACATGTAAATAAAAAAAATCGAACTTTTCGACGCCTGTATTTAGGGCCTGTATATAGTAATACCTACGCGACGTAAAGTGGTAAAACTCTACTTTTGTAAAAATGTATCGATAAACACGCGCACGGCGGCACTCGGTTTGCACGTCACGTCCGCCGCAGCGCGCCGGAAACAAAGTAGGGCCGCGCGCGGCCCGTAAATTTAGCGGGGAATGCGAATAAGGTCCGAACGGGAACGCAGAAAGTACTCAAAGCTGGTAAAGACGAAAAATCTGAATTAAACTGAAATAAACTGAATTAGATATTAATAGATCAATAAATAATAATAAAAAAAATTACAAATTTCTCGGTAAATATACCTTTTTTTTTTCTGATAATATTTTCTATTGTGTATAATTTATATACCTTTTTTTTCCGATAATATTTTCTATTGTGCATAAAAGCGGAGACCGGGGAGACCGCCCACGGAATTTTTTCATTGGCCCTCGTTCACGTCGACTTTAAACCAAAGACCCGGGAGACGCGAACCGAATTTTTTCATTGGCCGTTTCCTTACGCTAGTTCAAAATATTATACCTAGTCGGAACGAGAGCGCCACACGGGTCTTCGTTTTATAGTTAAGGATTGCCACAAATCATACAATGTTTGACCATTGTTATAGTTGCCTAAAAACATATATAATAACATTTTGAAGAGGTGAAACATTTTTTATATTTTAATATTATATATTTTTATAATATAATATAAATAAAACTCGGTGTTCTGTGTAATCAGTACCTACCTATGTTATCAGTTGATAATCCGGTGTTGTGTGTTTATTTTTAGAAATTCAGTAAATTTTATTATTTGTACACGGTAGGTATAGAATATTATTACGTGTACATACGGTATTGAGTATGAATTAAACAAAAGTAACGTACTATTGTACGGGTGACGTCCGCACACACGATA
>NC_042495.1:22581547-22586650 GCF_005508785.2 Acyrthosiphon pisum
GAGTACTACATGTGAAATGAAAAAAAATTTACTTATCTAGTCTACAACTTACAAATGACCTAGGTCAGTAGTAAGTAGTAGTAGTAGTAGTAGTAGTAAATATACATTTCAAGTTTTCAAGGCTGCTGCATAGTTTAGTAGTAAAGTAAAGTATAAGTCATGTACAGAAACAATATGTATCTAATATGTATCTAAAAGCACAGTGAATAATAATTAAGCATGTAACAAATTTTAACCGTAGGTTAGACACTACCTATTGTCATAGGAGAGTAGACCTAGGTCAGTAGTAAGTAGTAGTGGTAATATTAAGATCTGTGTAAGAAAACGTTTGAGTATTTTGTGTATTGGTTGTGAATACCCATAATAAATTTCATAATAAGCTCTATAGTGTTTACAAAAAAAAATAAAATAGTATAATTTAATACAGAACGTTAACCAATAACTTTAACAATGACTTAATATGTTAATTCACACTTTATGAGTGGCCAAGTGAAACGTATAGGCAGTAAGTATAGTAAGTGAGTGAATCTTAGGCTGTAGGTACAGCTCAACACTATTCGTCTTATGTTGGTTGTTACTCACTACTGACGGCACTGCTCCAGCAGTTAGTCGACGGCGAAGTACGGCTGCTCCGTGGTAGTCACGACCGGCGACAAAATGCCTTGAACAGAGCTTGGAGTGAGCCAATATCTGTCGAGCATTGACACCATTGTTCTCGGCGAACATCACCCACTCGCGCTTCCGACCAACATCCGCTGGAAATCTAATACAATCATCGTTATAATATGTTATAATAACTCTTATATATTATATAAATACCCATGCACTGAAACGCCATCCGCGCCATCGACGTTGCCACAAATCATACAATGTTTGACCATTGTTATAGTTGCCTAAAAACATATATAATAACATTTTGAAGAGGTGAAACATTTTATATATTTTAATATTATATATTTTTATAATATAATATAAATAAAACTCGGTGTTCTGTGTAATCAGTACCTACCTATGTTATCAGTTGATAATCCGGTGTTGTGTGTTTATTTTTAGAAATTCAGTAAATTTTATTATTTGTACACGGTAGGTATAGAATATTATTACGTGTACATACGGTATTGAGTATGAATTAAACAAAAGTAACGTACTATTGTAGGGTGACGTCCGCACACACGATACGGTCTGGAAAAAAGCGTCGTTGTGCACGTAGGCGTTTAAGTCTCATGTCCGCAGATATGAACACGGCAAGAGGGAATACAAGTGTCGTATTAACATTGAACACGAAACGCGCAAAGGTGGAAATGGCATGTACATAGTTATAAACAATATCGCGTATACGGAAACGCACGAATAAAATGTAGTAGGTAGGTACGCTATACTATTATTATTATGTATTTCAAAATTGTACTCACCGGTTTTGAAAAGCGCCCAACGCAGAACACAAGAAAAGCTAAGAAAGCTATATAATATATTATATATTAAGAGAAAAATAAGTTTTTCGTGCGCTTGGGTTGTGTGTTGCATGGGCGTTCGTCACAAGATGACGTTCAATAACACAGGCGTGTTTCGCGTCGCTAAAGTTGTCCCCCGCACGGCCGCACGTCACCACACCGCCGACCGACCCGTATCAATTAATAATGGTCATACTGTAGCATTGTGCGTATCGTTGATATTGACGCATAAATAATCGTATGTATCAAGGTACATATTTATAAATTTTATTATAATACTATTATGTAGGTATGTACAGTACATACAGACAGATCGTCGTCGATATACCGGTATTTTTAAATTGTTTATTTAAATCAAACCACAGCACTGCGTTAGTAATATACTTTTAACTTTATTGTTATTGTTATTAATTTAAACGTACCTATAGTCTAGTCAAATCGATCACTAATAATATATTGTAATAAACTCTGCGTTGAATTATTCAAACGTTTCTCTAAGATTTATACATTGTTATAATATGCGTGTACCTACAGTACAGCGTGGCTTTATCGTGTATATTTATGCCAAATCAAATATATAAATACGGCGTGACCGAAAAGGCAGTAAAA
Source organism: Acyrthosiphon pisum (assembly GCF_005508785.2). Taxonomy (NCBI): domain Eukaryota; kingdom Metazoa; phylum Arthropoda; class Insecta; order Hemiptera; family Aphididae; genus Acyrthosiphon; species Acyrthosiphon pisum. Next base: position 22,583,608 of record NC_042495.1, read on the forward strand.
TAATATATATTATATAATAATATATAATATCAATATCAATAAAAAAATCGAACTTTTCGACGCATATATTCACGCCCGTACTTAGTAATAACGACACTGCCACTCTCCAATCTCCGCCACGGAGAACGCGAATAAGTCTTCAACTGGGCTGTACGAAGTCCGTGGAGGTGGTAATACTCGAATTTCGAAAAAACCGGAAATATTTACGAAAAAAAAAAATTCACTTAATCGCGGCCGCCGCAAATTAACGATAATCTCGGCGACCGAAATCGAAACCACGACCCCGGGTCATCCACACCTACGCCTAACCGACCTGCTTACCTACTGAGTTGAGAACTGGTGTCAAATCTATGACTCTTAAGTCGTTCCGTCGTCCCGGCGAATTACGGAGGCGATTGGCACGTCCACTTCGCGCGTCGGACGGCGGACTACCAGCTTCGCCGCCCTCGGACGTCGAAAACGCGATGTTCGCGAAAAAAATCGAACGTCCCGACGCATATATTTATGCCTCTATATAGCGATACCTACTCGACGGCGAAGATATCGGCTGTCTGCTTTCCGCAACGCCGCTACGCCCGGGGACTCCCCCCGGAGAAAGTGCGTCCGCGGGCGGCCTATAAATTTAGCGGGGAAGGCGAATAAGACTTCGACGGAGCCGTGCGAGGTCCGTAAAGGCGGTGAAACTCGAAAAAAATTTTCGTTAAATATGATAAAGCGAATATGATAATAGCGAAATGTAAATAACGAAAAAAAAACGCAGAAAAAAAATTCGATCCGAAAAAAAATTCATTTTAACACGGCCGCCGCAAAGTAATTGGAACGCCTGCGTCCGGATCGAAACCACGACCCCCGGGCCATCCGCAACTTCGCCTAACCGACCTGCCTACCTACTGAGTTGAGAACTGGAGTCAAATCAATGACTCTTAAACCGTTTCGGCGTCCCGGTGAATTCCGAACGCGATTTCGACGTCCGCTTTGCGCGTCGTAGCAGGCGATCTCAGATTAGACGTCGATTATGCGATATTCGCGAAAAAAATCGAACGTCCCGACGCATATATTTATTCCTGTATACAGCGATGCCTACTCGACGGCGGAGCCGCGGGACGTCCGCGTTCCGCGACCCCGCTTCGCACCAGGACCCAACGCGGCGGAAGTGCGGCCGCGCGCGGCCTATAACTTTAGCGGGGAACGCGAATAAGTCTTCGCCGGGGCAGTGCGAAGTCCGTAAGGGCGGTAAAATAGAATTTTGAAAAGAAATTTTCGTTAAATATGATAAGGGGGAAGTGATAGCGAAATGTAAATAAGGAAAAAAAAATTTATTTTACACGGCCGCCGCAAATAAAATCGAATCCCGGCGCCGGATCGAAACCACGACCCCGGGTCATCCGCACCTACGCCTAACCGACCTGCCTACCTACTGAGTTGAGAGCTGGTGTCAAATCTGTGACTATTAAGCTGTTTCGGCGTCCCGGTGAATTCCGAACGCGATTTCGACGTCCGCTTTGCGCGTCGTAGCAGGCGATCTCAGAGCGTCGGACAGCGGACGACCGGCTTCGCCGCCCTCGGACGTCGAAAACGCGATATTCGCGAAAAAAAATCGAACGTCCCGACGCATATATTTATGCCTCTATATAGCGATACCTACTCGACGGCGAAGATATCGGCTGTCTGCTTTCCGCAACGCCGCTTCGCCCGGGGACTCCCCCCGGAGAAAGTGCGGCCGCGGGCGGCCTATAAATTTAGCGGGGAAGGCGAATAAGACTTCGACGGAGCCGTGCGAGGTCCGTAAAGGCGGTGAAACTCGAAAAAAATTTTCGTTAAATATGATAAAGCGAATATGATAATAGCGAAATGTAAATAACGAAAAAAAACGCAGAAAAAAAATTCGATCCGAAAAAAAATTCATTTTAACACGGCCGCCGCAAAGTAATTGGAACGCCTGCGTCCGGATCGAAACCACGACCCCCGGGCCATCCGCAACTTCGCCTAACCGACCTGCCTACCTACTGAGTTGAGAACTGGAGTCAAATCAATGACTCTTAAACCGTTTCGGCGTCCCGGTGAATTCCGAACGCGATTTCGACGTCCGCTTTGCGCGTCGTAGCAGGCGATCTCAGATTAGACGTCGATTATGCGATATTCGCGAAAAAAATCGAACGTCCCGACGCATATATTTATTCCTGTATACAGCGATGCCTACTCGACGGCGGAGCCGCGGGACGTCCGCGTTCCGCGACCCCGCTTCGCACCAGGACCCAACGCGGCGGAAGTGCGGCCGCGCGCGGCCTATAACTTTAGCGGGGAACGCGAATAAGTCTTCGCCGGGGCAGTGCGAAGTCCGTAAGGGCGGTAAAATAGAATTTTGAAAAGAAATTTTCGTTAAATATGATAAGGGGGAAGTGATAGCGAAATGTAAATAAGGAAAAAAAAATTTATTTTACACGGCCGCCGCAAATTAAATCGGATCCCGGCGCCGGATCGAAACCACGACCCCGGGTCATCCGCACCTACGCCTAACCGACCTGCCTACCTACAGAGTTGAGAGCTGGTGTCAAATCTGTGACTATTAAGCTGTTCCGGCGTCCCGGTGAATTCCGAACGCGATTTCGACGTCCGCTTTGCGCGTCGTAGCAGGCGATCTCAGAGCGTCGGACAGCGGACGACCGGCTTCGCCGCCCTCGGACGTCGAAAACGCGATATTCGCGAAAAAAAACCGAACGTCCCGACGCATATATTTATGCCTGTATATATCGATACCTACTCGACGGCGGCGATATCGGCCGTCCGCTTTCCGCGACGCTGCTCCGCCCCGGGACTCGTCCCGTGATAAGTGCGGCCGCGCGCGGCCTATAAATTTAACGGGGAACGCGAATACGTCTTCGACGGGGAGGTCCGACGTCTCGTAGAGGAGATATTGGTGACGGTAGTCGAAAAAGTCGGAATAATCGTTAAAATCGCGACGACGCCGCGCTCTCCGCGATCGACTCGTCCGCCGCGGGACTCGTCCGGGAGGAAGTGCGGCCGCACGCGGCCTATAAATTTA
>NC_042495.1:22586750-22588040 GCF_005508785.2 Acyrthosiphon pisum
TACAAATTAAAAACCCTACCTAAATACTGTTAATGGCCAATGGTTATAAATTATTAATTAACAATTATATATTTATATGGTATTTGTATATTGGTATTAATTTAAATGTATATTTATATTTAATTTATAATTTGAATACATCAATCAATACATTTTCTATATGTAGTGCTGAAAAATATTCCTGGAATTATTTTGAGAAAAAAAACATATTTTTTATATGAGTTTTAAAATATTGTTGTATGTGTACCGTCAGCGATCCAAAATATGATGGTTTGAAACTTTGAAATAAAGTTGAAGTCGATTTAAACAGTGAATGAAAAAGTAGTGTATTTTTAGTAATATTTTAAAGTGTATGGTTTAAATTAATTATATCAAAGATTTGTTAAACAACTTCTAAATTGTATATGTTGTGTTCATAGACATGTATAATAACTGGATAGCGGATTTGCATATTACATTCCCATAGGAACATTGAAATCTAGGGGCTATTTGCCAACAGGGAAATGTTTTAAAAATAACTCGATAGATAAGATTATAAGAATATAAGATACCTATACATATTTATATAATTATATGACATAATAATATAATATATATTACAAATATATACAATATACATATTTGATATTCATATTATCAATCATGCAATTTTTCCCTGTTGGCATATGGCTGACTTCAATATTGTCTTATAGTCGGTTATCTAGTTTTTTATATGTCTATGTTTGTGTATTATTATGTATGTAGTATGTAACTATGTTACATATTTTCTTTATTTCAAACAATAAACCAACTTTTAAAAATCTTCACTTGGAAATAAAAAAAAATATATTTCATGAAATTTTACAACCCTTGTCGAATTCTATAATAAATTATTCTAACACTCCTTAAAATATCTATATAAATATATTATATATTTTGAGATCAATGTAATCAGTTTTTTTATTTCAGCTGTCTGTCGCATGCTAAATTTAACCACTCAAAATAATCCCCAAGTATATATTTCAGACATTCAATGCATTCTCATGGAACTTATTTTTTTTGGTAGTTAAATTACAATACGAACTATAAGCTATACAGACACAATAAACTAGTATAAAACTCGACCACCAGGATTAAAAAACAAAAATTTGCTATAGGTACCCTATTGATCTATTCTAAAATAAAAGTTTAACCTACCAATAATATCACTATTTCAAATAATGAAATGTGAAGACTTCATATACAAACCGGATAACACTAAAATAAATCGTGCATTTGCGGGTTTTCTCTTAAAACCCTAATGGGCCTAAT
>NC_042495.1:22588140-22590040 GCF_005508785.2 Acyrthosiphon pisum
GACTTATAGCCTATTGGACATTAGAACTGTTTTTATTTACATATAAAAAAATGGACATTAGATAGATAAAATAATAATAATATAATATTTAAATTATTATTCTCTTACCTATATCATTATTTTGCTCTAATATTCAACTAGATTATTTTCTTTCAAATACTCTTATTAGTCGAGATAGTAATATATCATCCCACCTATCGAACATGTCACCAGAGAATAAATTTGTGATGTTTTCCTCAATAGAATCTCGAATAATAAAATTATGTACAAACGTAGGTCTAAAAACAAACAAATATTTTTATTATTTATTATGTCTTAATAAGCGTTAACATATACATGTATACATTTGTGTGTACGTGTATAATTAAAATTATTATTTTAATACCAAATATTTTATAATAAATAGTTTTACTTGGTTTGTCCTAGTCTATGAATTGTCCCAATAGCTTGATGCTCATCAGCTTTGTTAATTATTGGATCCATGAAAAATATTCTTGTTGCTTCAGTTAAATTCAAACCCTTTGATCCCACACTCAATTTCACTAATAATGCATTTATATTCTTCTTTAACTAAGAAGAAACAAACATAAAATATTTCACTTTATTATTATCTTTAGTATTCAATATTTACAGTAAAACTTCCATAAAAATAACATCTATGTAATGGTCTTTTTTTCTTTTTATCCCAAGTGTTATGGGTATTAATATGTCTGTATCCTATATAGCGGAACTCTAAATAACGATCAAAATATAATAATCAAAAATAGGAAATTTTAAAATTGAATAGCTATATAAATGAACTTTAATGATAAATTGCTTTACATGATATTGTCTCATAAAATATATTTTCCCTTTCAATATCCACAAAAAAAAAAAATACCTAAATGTAGCGAAAATAATCAAACCTGTATCCTGAAAAATATAAATTGGGAGTAGGGAAAACTCAAGCCACCAATTAAATACAAAATAAAAATGAGATTTTAAAATTATGAAAATACAACAGTCATGATGAATTTAAAATTATAAAAAATTGTAAACCAAATTAAACAATAAATTGTTTTCACTCTTCAAAAAAGTGATGTAGGTGGATTTCATTTGTAAAAAAACAACAGAAATTAAATTTAAAAAAAAAATTGTTCAAATATAGTAAAATTAATTTAAAACTCAACTATTATGAATCAATTTTTTTTTATTCTTATATATTTTGTAATATGTATTAAATATTTTTTTAACTTTATTATTCAACAACTCTATTAAATTAAAATTGTACATTGTAAAAACTTTCTAGTATTACACATTTCATAAATATATTTTTTAGTGTGTATATACTACATGTTATTATGAATAACTTTTGTTTAAATTTATAAGTATTTTAGATAGCGACCATCAGAAAGTATTGTATTTGACTGTTATTCTTCACTTCTGAATAGTGATAATTATTTTCCGGTCCTCCCGCTGACCATTATAAGGAAGTTTGACTATATATACTAAATCATCATTTACATAATTATCTTAATTTTTTACATACCTTAAAATCTTTTAGTGTTTTTTTATACTTAGTTCCCGTTTTTAGTATCCTATAACTGATTGAATTTTGATCTAAAGCTTCTCCTAGAAGATTTAATGCTTTATCCCACTAAAAAGAAAACATGTTATTTTTTAAATAAAATAAACATTTAAAATAAATATTCATGTTATACTATACAACAGAGAATTATTAAAGCTCACATTTGAGAAAATTAAAACTTTCACATTTGGATCCTGACTAATCAATTCCATTAGTTTTAAAGTGACACATTCTATTTTAGTAGAAAATGATCCTTTGATTACTATGTTTGACCCTTCACCTTCTGCGTTATTTTTTACATAGGATATAAAATCCATTGGGGTAGTTTTCCTA
>NC_042495.1:22590140-22590948 GCF_005508785.2 Acyrthosiphon pisum
GATGAAGCTGCAAAAGAACATGATTATTTTTACAAAAACCATAAGGACATTAAATCGAGACATACTGCAGATAAAATTTTAGAACGAAAAGCCTTGGAAAGATGTAAAGATTCTAATTGTTCTATGTCTGAAAAAATTCCGGCCATTTTAACTGCATATGCAATGAAAGGAAAAAAACGTTTAGGAATGAATTTAATATGTGAATAAATTTTATAATATTTTGTATTATAAAATGTACTATTTCAAATTAAATAATTACCAAATTAAAAAATTACGAGAAGCTCATAAAAATAATACTAATGTAACATTTCAAATTACTAGTAACAAAATATTTAAAGGAGAAAATATTTATTATTTAGATACAATTCAATTAGAAAAATTAAAAAAGGCTAAGGAAAATAAATCTGGAACAAGGTTAGAGATTCGAAATTCACAAATTAAAGACAAAAAAGGTGGATTTTTACCATTAATTTTTGCAGGAATAGGTGCAGCTAGTGCGTTAGTTGGTGGTGTAACTTCAATTGTAAACAGTGTTAATGATTACAAACATAAAAAAGCAGTTGAAAAAGAAACAATTCGACATAATAAAGCAATGGAAAATAAAGGTTCTGGGTTGAGAAAAAAAAAAAAGTCGAAAAAATGAACAATTTCATTAAATCAATATTTATGAAAAAATTAAAAAAAAAAAAATCTAAAAATCGAACCACTGAGTAATTTTGACATAATACAATTTGGGAGGTAATATAAAAGTATTCAGAGGTTGTTTCATGAGAGATGAATTACCTCTTAAACCATGGTTAAATGAATG
>NC_042495.1:22591779-22595236 GCF_005508785.2 Acyrthosiphon pisum
ACTTAATGAAATTTTTAAACACAAATCCCATTACTTATAAAATTATAGATTTAAACAATGAAGAGATTGAAGGGAGTTTTTATAACGAAGAGTTACAAAAAACAAAATTTTAATAATAGGACCTTAGTTAAAGGAAGTAATTTCTATATAAACATCCTTCTAAAATAAATAATTTGACTATTTGTTTCACATTGTTTTTAATGGGACCTTAGTTAAAGGAAGTGTTAACTATAATAAATAACATATTAGTATGTTGAGTGGTCTCCAAACTATATTTTGTATTTAAATGTTACTTTTAATAAAAATTATTTTCATTAAAAAAATTGAATGTAAAAAAAATAAAAACATAATATAATAAAGAATGGATGGATTAAATAAAATTGAACCTTTAGTTAAAGAAACTAATACATATAATAAAATGAGTGTATTAAATAAAAAAACACGTCCTGACAAATATTGTGTTAAATGTAATTTAACAATTGGTTGTAAAAATTGGGCTACTCATTTGAAATCTTATAAACATCAAAACAATGACAGAGAACAAACAATTGTAGCTTCTAGATTTAATAAAACATACAAAGGTATACCAATTAATCAAGAAAGATTAAAAAAATTATAATTTTTTAAAAATAATGAAAAATGTCATAAAAAAATATATAAAAAAAGACAAAGTATATGTTGATTTTTGTGCGTTTGAATATTATGAAAATTCTGAGAATGTTAAATATAATCTAAATGAAATTCCAATTGATGGAAATATTTTCATTATTAATCAAGGAGATGAACATTTTGGAAATGGAAAGCCTTATGTTTCTAATGTATTACATTCACCAACTTGGTTAGAACTTTGTAAAATAGCTAATGAACAAATTATTACAACAGGTGATTATAGTCATTTTTATCTAGATGAAATTAACATTATTCAAGATTTAGGAAATGTTAAAATGTGTGAATTTAATATGGGATCTTAATATTATTTAAATGTTATTTTTAATAAAAATTATTTTTATTAAAAAAATGAATGTAAAAAAATTACATTATGTATAATAAATGGACATTCAAGAAATTGGACCATTAGTTAAAGGAAACGTTAACAGTAATAAAACGGAACAATGTTAAAGGAAACGTTAATAGTAATAAAACGGAACAATGTTAAAGGAAAAGTTAACAATAATAAAATGTGTGAATTTAGTATGGGGTCTTAATATTATTTAAATGTTAGTTTTAATAAAAATTATTTTTATTAAAAAAATGAATGTAAAAAAAAATTACATTATGTATAATAAATGGAACGCATAAATAAAATTGGACCATTAGTTAAAGAAAACGTTGACAGTAATAAAATGGAACGTATAAATAAAATTGGGAACAATGTTAAAGAAAACGTTAACATTAATAAAATGGAACGTATAAATAAAATTGGGAACAATGTTAAAGAAAACGTTAACAATAATAAAATGGAGATCAAAACTTGCATTAAATGTAACTTAACAGTTACTTACAAAAATTGGTCTAGACATTTGAAGTCTATTCGTCATCAAAACAATGATCCAGATCAAACAATTATACCTCGATTTAGAAAAACATACAGGGGTAGAGAAACAACAAATATAAGAACAAGACAAGAGAGAATACCAAGAACAGATAAAACTTGTGACATTTGTAATTTAACAATTAAATACAACAGTTGGACTAAACATTCGCAGTCTATTCGTCATAAAAACAATGGTATAATACCAAGAAAAGAGAGAACAGATAAAACATGTGACATTTGTAATTTAACACTTAAATACAACAGCTATACTAAACATTTACAGTCTATTCTCCATAAAAATAATGTTAAAAGAATACCTATTTTTAAAACTAAAGAAACAGCATTTCAAAGTAGATTAATAACTTATATTATTGAAAATAACATGGGGATTAAAGATGTACAAGAGTTTTTAAATCACTTAGATAAAGGAGTTAAAGAACGAATTAAAGAAGTATTAGAAAAGAAAGATTTAAAAGTTAATATTATGTTTTATGCAAAATTTAAAAGAGGTAATGATGAAAATAATATGGAATATAAAGAATGTAATTTTAAAACAGAAAATGAAATTTTAACAAAAAATTACGACTTAAGTAAATTTTATACAGATGCAAAAATTAAAATTGTAAACGAAATAGGAGATTTTGCAATGAAACATTCTCAATGGAAACTTCATGAAATTTTAAGTTTGCAAATAAATATAAATAAATACATTCCTTTAAGAGGTTCTTCGTATATAACATTACCTGAATACATTGCAAATAAAAAAGCTGTTATAAATGTTCAAAATACAGATGACAGATGTTTTCTTTGGGCAATACTCTCTGCCTTACATCCTGTTAAAAAAAATGGACATAAAGTACAAAAATATAAACAATGGGAACGTGAATATGATGATGTAATTATAAAATCTGGAATACATTTTCCAGTAAGTACCAAAGATGTTTCAAAATTTGTTAAATTAGTTGACAATTTGTCTGTTAATATTTACTGTCTAGATGAAAATACAGAAAATAATATTATAATTAAACCATTAGAAATAACTCCAAACGAAAAAACAAATCATATAGATTTGTTGTATTTAAAAGAGGATATTGAGAATAAAGGACATTATTGTTGGATTAAGAATTTATGGGGACTTTGTGGAAGACAAATTACAAAAAATACTAAAAAAAGATTTTTATGTAAAATGTGTTTAAATAGTTTCAATAATGAAGAAAATTTAAATGAACATAAACTTTATTGTTCTAATAATAAATCAGTTAAAACAGTTCTGCCAAAACCTTATAATAAAACTTTAGAATTTGAAAATTATAAAAATTCGTTAAGAGTCCCTTTTACAATTTATGCTGACTTTGAATGTACACTTCAGCCAATCTACACATGTGATCCAAGTGATGGAGAGTCTTTTACTAATTGTTACCAGAAACATATACCCAATAATTTTTGTTATTATGTTAAATATAGTAATGGCGATTATAAACCACCTGTAGAATATTCTGGTCCAAATGTAGCTCATGAATTTTTTGAATGTATGAAAAATGAAGAAATACATATTTCTGAAATATATGACGAAAATATTCCTATGAAAACATTGAATACAGAACAAGTAATTAATTATAACAAATCTGACAAATGCCATATATGTGAAAGATTTTTAACTGAATTACCTCCATCGGTAGAGAAAAAAATTGAAATAAATAATGAAGCAATTAAATATTTTAAACAGAATGAACATGAAGATGGTGAAATACTAAAAAGTTATGAAAAAAGTCTTGAAAGTGAATATAAAAATCTAAATCTAAATATGAGGAAAGTTCGGGATCATGACCATTTAACTGGAGAATATAGAGGAGCAGCACATTCTATATGTAATCTTAATTACCAAAATCCGAGTTTTATACCAATTGTTTTTCACAATCTTTC
>NC_042495.1:22596108-22611482 GCF_005508785.2 Acyrthosiphon pisum
CATGATGAATGTTCGAAATCATGTTAAACATAAAAATTATGTAATAATGCATTCCAACTAGAAAAATTAATTATACAACCAAATTTTGACAAAAGAACCATTTTTACAGAGAATTTAGCTGCAGTCCATATGAAAAGATGTACAGTACATTTCAATCAACCTATATATGTAGGAATGTGTGTTTTAGATTTGTCTAAGTTGTTAATGTACGATTTTTATTATAATACAATAAAGAAAAAATACATAAATAGAGTTAGATTGATGTATACAGATACAGACTCACTAATATTAGAAATAAAAACTGACGATTTCTACGAGGATATGAAAACTATGTTAGACCATTTTGACACGTCAGATTATCCACAAGAGAATGTTTATGGTTTAAATTTAGTTAACAAAAAAGTCTTAGGTAAATTTAAAGATGAGTTAAATGGAAAAGTTATGAGTGAATTTATAGGTTTAAGATCCAAATTATATTCACATAGAATCTTCAATAGTGAAAAAGAAATTAAAAAAGCCAAAGGTGTTAAAAAAAATGTTGTGGAAAACAACATATGTTTTGAGGATTTTGAAAATTGTTTACTAACAAAAGAATCAAAATATGTTCAACAAAATTTATTTAGAACTAAGAAACATGATGTTTTTACTGTAAAACAAAACAAAAAAGCTTTAAGTGTTTATGATGATAAAAGATTCATTTTAGAAAATGGTATTGACACATTAGCTTGGGGACATTATAAAATAAAAATAGACAGAAATAATTTTGTAAACCATCTCAATACTCTAATTAGAAAACAAAATAATATAGATTAAGACAAGAGAATATAAACCTGATTGAAATGCTGTATTTTTCGTTTGGAGTAGAGAGGGCGCAGCGCCCTCCCTAGTATCAGTTTGAATTCGACTTGATTTCATGTACTAGGAATGTGTCTTTATAACATAAGTTTTAAGAAAAATATTTTGGGGGATTTTGAGAAAAATATTTCAATTATTAATGACATAAGTTTTGAGAAAAATATTTCAATTATTATTGTAATTAGATTTTGAGAAAAATATTTCAATTATTAATGACATAAGTTTTGAGAAAAATATTTCAATTATTATTGTAATTAGATTTTGAGAAAAATATTTCAATTATTATTGTAATTAGATTTTGAGAAAAATATTTCAATTATTATTGTAATTAGATTTTGAGAAAAATATTTCAATTATTATTGTAATTAGATTTTGAGAAAAATATTTTGGGGGGATTTTTGTAAAAAATATTTTAATTATTAATGGATTTCGATTTTCTGAACTTTTTGTATATTAGATGTTTTCTGAACTTTTATTGGTATTGTAATTAGATTTTGAGAAAAATATTTTAATTATTATTACATTTCGATTTTCTGAACTTTTTGTATATTGAGTGTTTTTTCTGAACTTTTATTGGTATTGTAATTAGATTTTGAGAAAAATATTTTAATTATTATTACATTTCGATTTTCTGAACTTTTTGTATATTGAGTGTTTTTTCTGAACTTTTATTGGTATAATAGACTAAAGTGCCAGAACATACATATTATATCTACTTGTATATTATATTTGTTTATTCAATATACGACATGAGTCATATTATACCATAATTATAAACATTGCGGGAAAAAATACAACCATTGTAATTTGTAGCCTATAAGTACAATAGATCGACTGGTATTACAATTTAGTTTTAATAATAGAAACACATTTTCGCACATCTATAAATACTATAATATTAAAAGAATGACTATACATAAAACCTAGTGGTTGTTCGGTAAGCCTCATTTTGCCGAGCGTATACATATTATACATTTATTTTATACACGTACGTCCAGATGCGATACGCTACGACCATTTGACAAGGTGGGCCGCATAAATCTGGAAAGTAAAAGTCGGAATATATTTAACAGGAACAATAATATATAGTTAAGTATTACCAAGGAAATTATTACACAGAAAACTGATATTCCGGAAATATATTTGTGGGAAAATATTATACAGGAAATTAAATTAAAGAAAATATTTAACGGGAAAGATATTGATAGGAAACTGAAATTTGGGAAATATGTTTTTTACGGGCTTGTTCAAACATAAGGAGTAACATATAGGCAACTCTTAAGCCATGAGATAATATTCGTTTTACCCGCCGTGCCGCTTGTCATACCTACTTGTGTATAATTTGTAAAAAAAAATTTGGGACAGTACCTACTGGTGTGGTCTATTACATTGATCTATACTGCACGTATCTAACATCTCACTATGTATTGTCACTATGTACATATAGTTACAATGACATTTGAAAAATATTAAAAATCCTTACAGGTAGTCACAGTTTTTTATTTATAAGTATTTAATGTTCAACTCTTCACAAAATATTGATAATTCGCGAAAATTAACAAATTGTTTTGAGTTGAGAATTCATAAAAATGTTTCTTTTTAAATCTAAGATTTTAAATTCTAATACGAGATTTATCATAAGTTTGTCTACCTTTATCAACAAAAAAAATATCTACATGCAAATCAAATTAAATTCTTATGAGCATTTGAACTTATTATTTTTATAAAATTGGAATTCACTCGATTTCTCAAGTAGGGATTTTTGTATTTAGTTGTCAATTCAATAACTTTCAAATTTAACACCATTCATAACAGTGGCCCAGTTGTAACCTACTGTACAGCAGAGCGACAACCGCTTTTCCACTTTTTTTTGTGCATTTTCATTTGTTTTAGTAAAATTATGTAGTTTTTGTCTTTCTATATTTAGAAAATCACTAATTGCATCATGTTTGTCAATAGTTTTTTTTATTTTCACGCTGGTAATTGCCCATAATATGAGGAACCATACCCATTGTTTCGTGTAATTTTTCCGATGTATTTATGTCTTTATTTACAACAGTTAAGTATTTGAGTAATACTCAATTACCTTTCAGAAGTATTTGAAATAATCTTCAAATACAAAAAAAAATCTTTTTATAGTTCTGAAATAATTTTTAATAATTAAAAATTTGTTTATGCATTTTAAAAACGTGATTCGTTTAATAGCCAAAATTCTGATCAGTCGTTAGTTGCACCACAATAATGTACTTTTCTCCACAGAGTTAAATATTAATTTAAAGCTATATGTATTTGGACATCTCATAGGTACCGTCATGTCGTTGACGATAAATGATAATGATAATAATGTTGTTCGAACTTGCCGCCGTTTACAACACAGGATTTGGTAACCGGTCCGCGAGACGGCGCATCGCGCGGCCAGCAGACGCGGTGCTCCTCCGGACGAGTCGCCGCCGGCGACGTTTAACCAGTCTTTTCCGTACGCTCTCCGAGACCAGACCGTGTGCGTGCGTCGCGTCCGGCTGTTGTTCTGGTGCCGTTTAGCGACAACCTCGTGTGCCTTATTCGCGCACGTTCCTTAGTTTATATTGTTTCCGGCATCGTTGCGACTGTCGTCGACCCGCCGTCCGACCGAAAGGCGTTGCCGCGTGTTGGCCGCCGATCACTCGAGCCCGTTATTACCCGGCGTCGGATCGTCGTGGTCGTCTGATTCCGACGGGCCGCAGTTCGTAAATTGACAAACACGTTACCGTTGGCCATTGATCCGATTATCGTGTGCGACGCCGCTCTCAGCGCCGTGATTGCATAATATTCGCGTTGGGCACGTAATCCGGCCACTAGCCGTCGTCAACAGTCGCCGCTCACCTACCTGACGTCTCGTTCCCGCTGCCGCAGCTGTTGCAGTCGCTGCCGCCGGTAAACCACCCCAACGGCGGCGCACGTGCCGACCGGTAACCTTTTATATAATATTATTATAATATTATCACAGAATAAGACGATCGGAACGAACACTGATAATAAAATATACGGGGAATATGGGATAAAAACGAAATCAACGCCACCGTGTTTTTGGTGGACTAATCAGTGTTATTCAATTTCTAATGTTATCGAATATTATGTTGTCTTATTCCGTGTTATCAATGAAAGTGATTTGATTGCAGCGATGAATAATTAATAAATCTGGAAAGTAAAAGTAGGAATATATTTAACGGGGACGATGATGTACAGTTGAGTAGGTATTACCGGGGAAATTATTACGCAGAAAACTGATATTCCGGAAATATATTTTTGGGAAAATATTATACAGGTAATTAAATTAAAGAAAATATTTAACGGGAAAGATATTGATAGGAAATTGAAATTTGGGAAATATGTTTTTTACGGGCTTGTTCAAACATGAGGAGTAACATATAGGCGACTCTTAAGCCACGAGATAATATTCGTTTTACCCGCCGTGCCGCTCGTCATACCTACTATTGTGTATAATTTGTAAAAATAAATTGGGACAGTACCTACTGGCGTGGTCTATTACACTGATCTATACTGCACGTATCTAAAATGTCACTATGTATTGTCACTATTTACATATTGTTACAATGACATTTGAAAAATATAAAAAATCCTTGGTCACAGTTATTTTATTTATAAGCGTTTAAAGTTCAATTGTACATATTGTTTTTAAATAAAAAATGTATTAATGCTTCATTACAATAGTTTGTGTTTTGTAGATATTTTTTCAATTGATTATTACCTACTAGTTTTATTTTCTGATTTATTAATACCTACCTTTATTTTATCATACCATGCCTACATTAATAAAATTATTCATTTTATCCTGGTCTGGATAAATTATTTTAGATTTACTTTAAAAAACATATTCCAACTAATTAGGTATTAGGTACAACATATTTTGCTATATACTAAAAAAATATACGGCTGTTTTTATATTTAAGAATGAATTGTTTTTTTAATTTTTCATTTCATTTGGTTTTGACAATTATGTATTAGCCATTAGGTACAATATATTATAATAATTGCAATATGTTGTACTATATTTTCTGATGAACCTACCTATAATGAAAATTATAAACTATAATATACTATACAACATGATATAATTAATTGTATCATGCAGATCGACTTGAAATTAGCAAATTTGAAGCATAACTGTATTACTATTTACTTGTTTGTAACGCTTCTACATTGGCGGCAGTGGGGCGAACGCACAGCAGCGACCATAGAGGATTATTATTGAAATGGCGACATTAAGCGAATCACAATGGTTGAGCTATAGCCAGTCCTTACTATTATATGTTCGTGTATATAATATAGGTATTGGTAAAACAATATAGCGATACGTGCTCTGGTGGCAAAATCTTCAACTTGTATATTCGGAATGCATAGATATAATTTTATTTTGGTTATTTTACTTTTGATAATAAATTAATTTTTCGTATCGAAACTTTATACGCTTTTATAGCTAACTGTATACGTTGGTAAGTACAATATCTACTATTATTTTTAAAAACATTTAAATACACTTCACTTCAGACAAAATGTATACGAAAAGTCGGGAAATCTTTTAGATGCACAATTGTACCGTAAAATAGTGGTACCTTAGTAGTTAATAAGTATTCATAATGTAACTACTAAATATCGGACCTGTCGTATTATCCTCTTCGTCTTCGTCTGTAGATATTGATATTCGGTACGTTAAACTTTTCTCTTGATCAAACTCTTATGCTGGATTTACAGTATTCTGCTTGATTAAATTGGATGGAATTTGATGTACGTGCAATATTATCGTGTAATAAGTGCATTTTTCTACATTATGTCATTGTTGTCTTTGTTTAATTCACCAATTCGGTGTTCTCACTCCTTGCCTGAGTCATCGCGTCTCATTTTTCTTAGTTAATTAATATTTAAATTTGAAATGTCTCATGTAATGTGATATTAGATATTTTGAATTTTAACTTAAGGAAGTAGGTACTTGTACATTATTTGACTATAGAACTAGTATAGAACTCATTCTTAATATTTTATCTGTTTAATATTTGATCAGGTAGGTAGTACCGAGGTAGTACGTAGTACATAGTTACATACGAGGTTACATAGTTATATATTAAGAAAATTACCTCGACATTCAACATACTTGTGATTGTTATGCATGTAGTCATTTATAAGGGTGTTAATATTAATCATTTGTTTACAGTGAAGTCAATTCTAAATAATAAATTGTATTAATTACAGTATTATATTATTAATTCTAATCTATTAGTTCTTAATTTTGGTCTATGGTACCTATCATGGTTTTCTTGATTTTTATAGGATTTGGAATAATTTCAATAATTTGGTATATTTTTTTGATATATTTAAACAATCCACGAGACTATTTTATAATGATTCATTAAAACTATTAGAAATAAGATTTAAATTTAAGACACAATTATTTGGTTTGATCAATTATTGAGTTGTAATATGTACCATCTATAAAAATAAAATGTATTTTGTACTTAATCATAAGTAGTTATTCAATTATTTTTCTTTTATAGTTTAATAGAATATGTTAGAAGAATATACTATCAATGTGTTACAGTTATAAACTTAAAGATACTCTTAAATATTAGTAGTTTAAATCCCAATTAACACGAAACAAACAAAGGAATTTTAATCACACTTAATGTTATCAATAAAACGGTTTTAAATTAAATTTAAATAATTATTTTCAGGACTTACAAACATGAATAACCTACAAGCTGTTGAGTTTTTCAAAGTCATTAAAACTTATCATAAACATATTAATGATGGTTTTGAACAACCTCAGTTTGTTATATCAACACTTAGAGCTTACCAGCGAAGAGCTGTGAAATGGATGGTTGATAGAGAAAAAAACAACAATTGTGAGTTGAAAATTAATACAATTTATTATGCTTCAATTATCTTAATAAAAAAAAATCACAGTTGTAACTAGGAAAGTATATCCTAGATTATGTGTAAATATGCATTTTTATATATTTGACTTAGAGTAAAAACAATTTGTAATATGACAAATTGTTTTACTCGACTACAGTGGTATGACACAAAAATGGGACCTTTTAATTTTTGTTATGTTTAAGATTAACTGGATACCTATACATTTTTTGATTTTCTGTTCAAACTGTTCTAACCTGTTTGATTTCTATTTTCTGTATTTTCTGTTTGACTTTTTTAGCAAACAATGTCATATGCTCCACTTTTCTGCTATGGTAATTGATTCTGCTTTTAGCTGTGTAAGAAGTACATGGTAATTGCTTATATTTTAGCCCTTGTGAGAAGTAAATTAACATAAGTTAGTGTGCATAATTTATAAAATTCCCCATAAAAATATTTGTCTTTGCTTTAGTAGATAGTGTCCATCTCTGATGATATTTTAATAATAAAAATATATATTTAGACAAATTATATAATAATTAAGGTGTTTTTTATTTGTTGAATTTTTGAATTTTTACATGATATACTTCTAAGCCTAGTTATATTTAAGTATAATGATTTTTAAAATATTTTTTTTAGTTGTAAAATGTGATGGGTCTCCGTTTAGTGGAGGAATTTTAGCTGATGAGATGGGTCTAGGAAAAACTATTGAAATGTTATGTTGCATCATGGAAAATACAGCACCTTCTGAAGTAGTTAATTAAAAAATTTTCTTATATTTTTTATTTTATCAACTTTTTTTTTTTTTTAGTTTTATAACCAAAAAGTTGTGATTAAGAAAAAAATCATTGATGAAGATACTCATATCGTTGCATGTTATTGCAAGACAACACCACTGCAAAGTATCTTAGTGTATTGTGCAATGTGTGGTAAAGGCCAGCATGCACAGTGTGTACATTTTGAACCAAAACCATTTCAAGAAGTTCCATACTTGTGTCCTAATTGTTGGGTTGTAAATAATAGGGTGCAGTGCAAGGCTACTTTGATTGTTGTACCACAGTCTGTTTTAGACCAGTGGCTTGTTGAGGTAACATTTAATATTTAGTCATATATTTTTGTTTGGCTTTAATAATAAAGATTTAAATTATAGATAGAAAAACATATTGCAAAACCTGACTTAAAAGTTTATGTTTACAATGGTGTACATCTCGATGGTTATATTCAACCATTTTTTTTCGGTGATTACGATATCGTTATAACATCGTATACTACCCTCACAAGAGATTCAAACTATGTCACAGATGTTGTAAGTATAATGGTTTAATGATATAACCATTGAATATAAATACTATATACTGCTTACTAGCCGGTTTTACGATGGCACAAAATCTTAACTCCCGGTAGATGAAGAGGCTACGTGATTACTAGCGGTTTCAACATTACAGGACATTACTAATTCGGGCGACTGTGTTATTGGATATGGGCTTGTAGTTATTAGTCATGTTGTAATCGCTAGCAATCACGTTGCCCGCTAGTAAGTACTTATAATCAATGGTATAGCTAAATAAATAGAAAATTAGAAATTAATTTTGTATATTTAAAAAGAAAGTTATATAATCATGAAATATTCAAGAATTGTCCCAAATGATACACAACTAAAACTATACATTTTATTATAGTGCAAAAAAAATACATTTATGTACATAGCCAACATAAGTTATTAATATTTTTGTATATTTTCCACTGTGACACCAGTTTTATAATACCTTCTTAAGTATTACATACGTTTTAATTGAAAGTACTTTATACATTATCCATGACTTGATCCTTGTATTTTTTAATGGGTCCTCCCTAAATGTAGTTGGTATAGTCCAAAAGGATAAAAAAAATAAAAAAAACCATATAGGATAAAATAGGAGCTATGTTACTTTTCAAAGTAACATATTTATATTAGAGTTTCAAAATAAAAAGGAGACAAGATTATGTTATTTTTAACCATTAATCTTTTTTCATATTATTTTTTTATCATAATGTAATAACCCAGATATTTTTACCACTTAAACTTCCCCCTTTGTTTTGGGTATTAACTAATTCAGTTGCGATGATTTATACATATGTAATAGTTTTGTGAAGAATAATAGTAATATACTTTTTTGTTAAAGAATGTGGATGATCAAAATTGTACCCGTTTGCGACATTCTAAAAGATACAAATATCCTCAGTCACCATTGTCTTGCATTAAATGGTGGCGAATATGTTTGGATGAAGGTCAAGCAATTGAGAGTGCGAGTAGAAAAGTATATCATATGATATTTAATCTACAATCTGTGCATAAGTGGGCTATGACTGGTACACCAATACAAAAATCACTAAATGGT
The DNA here is from genome assembly GCF_005508785.2 of Acyrthosiphon pisum. Taxonomy (NCBI): domain Eukaryota; kingdom Metazoa; phylum Arthropoda; class Insecta; order Hemiptera; family Aphididae; genus Acyrthosiphon; species Acyrthosiphon pisum. The sequence continues at coordinate 22,605,249 of NC_042495.1, forward strand.
ATGTTAATTATTATAACATTATAAATTAATATATTATGTTTAATATTTGTTTATCTAATTAATAACTTATGCATATTATTTGGTCTTTGAATATTAATATACAGAACATTAATGAATAGAACATCCGGTTGATGGATAGTTCCAACTGATCTTAATCCGATACTTAATAGTTACATATTGCATATAGTTCTGTTTAATGTGATCAAAGTGGTGCATGTAATTTTCTGTTTTCATGAATGAGGCAAACTGTTTTCTCCATTTACATATATTTGCTCACAATTTTTAAAATGTTGTTTAATATAAGCCGGGGAGTTTTCAAAACAAATGTGGCTTCTTATTGATATATGCTAAATTATCAAAGTAGTAAACCTATTTTTTCTTTTGTAGATAAATCTTTACATTTACTTGATGTAATGTAAGAAAAAACAGGAACTAAGATAACCATACTAAATGATGGGATGCATATCATTACACTGATAAGTTTAAAAATAATGTTTTATTATATAACTAGTATCTATACCAGCTCTTGGTCTCCAACATAATCAGTATGAATAGCTATAAAAAATGTTTATAAAAGCGATTCAATTATTCGGTACACAGTGATTCTAATAAAAGGTCAATTTAATATTTGTAACATATGATTTAGTTTGGGTTTATCTTTTTGATTCTATGAGCCATTGATCTCATTAAACGGAACTCACTGTATACGCAACCCTGAACAACGTGTACAGTTAATACGTTGACTGTCATGTCACCGCTGGCGGCCAATATGTGTTATTCACATGCCAAGCATATTTTTCCACGTTATTCCAAATTTTTTATATGAAATTGTTTTGAAAAAAACATTTAAAAAAATAAAAATATTATGTTTACTAGTTTTTACACCAAAAGAATTGTAATGATTCCCATTATGCCATTGCACTCTTTTTAGTACATTTTGTTGATCCATGGAAAAGTTAATTATATAAAATCATATTAATTTACGGTCACCGGCGGTTATGTGGCATTGTAGTTATTTTATTTTATTTTTATTTTTCAACTATAAGCGCCGGAGATCGCAGAGGTATAAAATTTGAAAATTACAGATGACTGCCGGTGGTCAATGTGTTGAAAAACACAGTTATGACACATACTAAAATGTTGAAAACATTATTTCTTTGTTTTTTTGTTGGTGCGTATTATGATATATTAAAAATACAAATTATTTATTTTTAGATCTTTATGGTATTTTAAAGTTCCTAGAAGTAAGTCCTTACTGCCATCGTAAACAGTTTCTGAAGCTAATGAAGGGTAAAAAAACTATTATGTATAATTTTTTTTCAAAATTGATATGGCGTAGTTCAATAAAAGATGTCAATTCAGAATTAAACATACCAAAGCTAACTCATGAACACCATTGGCTAACATTTTCCCAGATTGAAAAATATTTTTACCTAAGCCAGCATAATGATTGTGCTACAAATTTTTCTAATTGTGTAACCAGGTAATAATTTATAGTTATGTAATATCATGTTGAAGTATTTAATTTAACATACCAATATTAATTATAATACTTTTGAATTAAATTTATAACAATTAAAAACCTTATTTTTCTGGTAACTTATTAAATCATAGCATCTCAATGTCGATCGCAACAACCCAAAAGAACTCTAGGTCGATCACAAGTCTGTGAAGTTGGCTACCCAGTATCTAGATCATACAAACAGTGGCTGATTTAACAGTCATTTAGTTGGAAAATTTACCTCTTCCTTATATATTGTTTTGGGGATCTCCTAAATTAGCGTGAAAAGATTTTGTTAACAGAGTTAAAAAAAAAAAACCTAGTTATGTTATGACGTCATGACTCATGGAGAAACGAAGCCTTTTATTTTGTCAATTTTAAATCTGCCTCTGTCTCAAACCAAGATATATTGTACATAAGTAGCATGTTTTCATATTTCTTCCATTAAATATCATATCCAGACAACTTTGATTATGTACATTAATTCAGGAGTACAGGACGTATGTACATTAAATATAAAATGTAAATTTTTGTACTGCGTAATGTGCATGCGTTTAATCACGGGCAGTACATATTATATTTCTGTCCATTGTCCATAGATGTATAGTGATAGCAGGAAGAGAATAAAGGCGGGACTCTATTTGTTCATGATCTTCTTCATGAACCATCAAAATAATTTTTTTTATTTCTACATAACATTTAATATTTTTTAATAAAAACCGGAAACTTATTTAAACAGAATCTACCTGCTAATATTTTATATTTTAATAACCTACCATTTTTTATGTACTATAATTATTTTTATATAGAAAAATGATTTATTATATGTAGTTGTTATTACGTTGAATATTGCTGTAATGATATGTTGTTTCTTATTTTTAAACACAAATGACTCAATTGAACAATGAATGGATGTATATTGATTAAAAATGCATTTACACATTATCAAAATGCCCCGTAGATTTATTCCCACACATAAATATTTTACTTATAATTCTTGCTAATTTGTCTATATGAACAGCATTGGTTGAAAGAAATTTTTCTTCATTAAAAAATATCGTAACCTATTTAAGAAAATCTACCTGTGAGGCAATATTAAATGACTTAGCACTTATGAAATATACATAGAAATACATACAAATTGATACAGACACTATTTTAAATATTTTTGCATCAAAAAAAGAAAGGCGCTTAGATTTAAAATTGTGACAATATACATCTATATATTAAATGCATAATACATTAGAATTAATATTCATTAGATCAAATTATTCAATTATAAGCAATATGTTCAAAGTATACAAAAAATAAAATTGTCCTATTTAATCGAGAATAATCCAAATTGTGGACAATTCATATCTGGCAACCACTCAATTTGGACTCAGGAAAAAAAACATGTATATGCATAGAAATCCTAGCCCTAGTCATGATCCATATTGATTCTATTTTAATGTAAAATTAGTGGGATGTTCTTGATTTTATAAACATGGTTTATATTAGTTTAGGGCTATATGTGCAAAGTATTATATAATCTATATAATGTTTCCTTGTTGAAAATAAATAATTTTATATTTTTACAACATTATAATCAGTATTTAAATTTAAATAATAAATTATAGTTATTAAAAATATTTTTAATTCCATTAAATGAATGTTTTGTTAAGACTGTTTCCATCCTTGGATATATCAGTAAAGGATATTGACAGGAAAAGTATATGTGCAATCATAAGACCATTATATAAGCTTGGACAAGCTTGTGTACACCCTCAAGTAATTTTTTTTGTGTATAATTTGAGTAAATAAACATTTTTAACAACAATTATTTTTATTTTTTAGGATGAGAACGGAAAGTTTTTAAAAATAAGAGGAACAATGGCAATGGAAAAGTTAATGGATGTAATGATAGATGAATGTCGTGGTGTATGTAATAATGCTTTAGCTACACTTGTTTCCCAGCACAATGTGCTTGCTGAATTGTATCTTAATGTTAAAAAACCAGCCAATGCTGTTAAACATTATAGGACAGTGTTAGATCTCATTGAAAAATATAAAGATAAAAAACTTAAAATTGATATATGTCAGGTAGAATATATTTATGTATTTTATGTTTTTACTATCTAATTTATTATATTGTTTTTAGAAAATCCGTGTTATGTATAATTTGTCCACTGTACTTGATGAAAATACAACCATAAACCTTGCATTAAAAAATGATTCAAACTTAAAGAGGGATGTGGAACTACTTGAAAAAGATTATCTTGAAGCTAGTAAACAAAATGTTAGTGATAAGTATCCTATATGATCTATTGAACAAGTTTCATATTGTTTTAATTAAATTTTATATAATAATATCAAAATTAAAATGTGAGCAGATATTTTTGTATCTGATATTATACCGAACTGATCAGAGACACCCACAGCAATTCTCTAGCTATGCCAAAACTTTAAAATTTTTAACCTCCTATTAAATTATTCTGTTTTTTTCTCTCTGTCATCTTTATTTTGGATAGTAAAAATGATCCGACTTTTGAGATCAGCATCTTTTCTGATAGAAAAGCGAATCTAATTAGTACATTAGGAGGTTAAAATTAAAAATTTTCAAATTATTTTTCAGTTCAATATTTATAAAAGTTTTTCCTTTCGTAGCTAACATTATACATTTTTCAGTCAATATCCATCCGATTAATAGCATCTGCTCCGTGGACCTTGGTATGTCTCACGACTCACTCCCCAAAGACTTATATATTGAAACAATATTTGAAGTAATAACCACACCGAAATGTACCATAAAATCAATCCACTTGTCTCAACTCTAGATAAAAAGATAATCTCAGACAACCCGCTTCATCGTTGGTGCCGAGATCTTCTCAATGATTAAAAAGAAGAATTAATTAATTAAAATCCAATATTTGTCTTCATCTTCATGTCGATAATTCATGCCTGTTTTTTAAAAAAAAACTTAAAAACTGTTTTGCTTGAATAGGGTCTGAGGGGGTAAATATATTGAGCTGATATCCTCTTAACATTTTTCAGCAATTTTTACACACGTTAGAGACTTAGAGGTAGTATATATTTAAGGCTTAAACAAATATGACAATAAAACACTACAATACAACATTTTATACTTGACTGAAATGACCATTGTGTAATGAATAACATTAAATAATAATTATTTATCAATATATTTTTAGTCTGTGTTAAGATAATTATGAATATAATAATTTAAAGTAAATATTTTTACCTGATATATTCATTTTTAATTTTAGATTGAATCAACTCATAGAACTGTTGAGTTTTATTCGGATAAGGTAGCTAAAATTCTCGGGAATAAAACCCTACATTATTCTGAATGGTGGTCAGACATGTTGGACTGGATTTTTTCACCAAATGAATTTTTAGCTGAAGTACAAACAGAGTTGGAAGATTATCGTTTGCCTGGTGTTCCAAATATTGCAAACCGGTATTTTTATATTTTGTGCATCAGTTATAATGGCTTTATATTATGTTTTTGAATTAATTTAGATTGAAGTCAGTAAACGATATTCATAAAATTCTTGGTGTTTGGCTTGCTGACCTAGATACAGCAAGAATAAATACAATATCAAAACTAAAAGCTTTAAAAGAAGCATCCATGAATGACTTGGTTCAAAGTGCATTAATGTGTCATCTACGTTTAAGATCAAAAAAGGGGAATTCAATAAATGGGTATACATGATTTTAGTAATTGGGCTTTTCTTTAATTTAATTATTAAGATTTTTTTATACTTAGGCAGTGTTTTTTATGTAATGCTGAAATGGAACTACAAGTATATGGATCATTGTTGTTTAGTGTTTCTAATAAACGAAAGAATACTGTAAATAATAAAACTGAAGAAAATGATCAAGAAACCATGTATGAAAGTATTAGTAAAGGCCAATGGATGATGTCTCAAAAAGAATTTTTACTTATGAGTAAGTTGTGGTATTATATCACTTTTATTTTTAGAATTCTTAACAGTTATATATATTTAACAGAACTATTTCAATATGGACAAGCCAAAATTAAAGATAAAAGCTGTTTGGAAGATGCAGATGAACATATGAAGGTATTGGAGTTGGTACGTAAAGAATTCCGTTACTTACGGTTTCTATGGACTCATCTCAGAGATAGTGTTTATGAGCATGATAAGATAGTTATGGCAAAGTCACAGTTGAGACATGCAGATAATATTACACCAGCGGCTAACGAAGATGGTCCACCTAAAAAAAAAACAAAAAGAGACAATAAACGCGTTGGTATTTTTAAACCTCTTGTTAGTTAGTTGTATATATTTCTATCTTAAGACTTAATATAGTAAATGTGCCTGATATTTTTTAATTTCAACATTTTTAGAAGGATCCTTTTATGGGTCTTAGTATACTGATTTTAAATGAAGAAATACCAGAAGCTACAGCTTACTTAGAAAAAAAAGTCGGAACACTAATTTATCTAGAAAATTTAAAAAAAGAAAAAGAAAACTCTACTGAAGTTGATACATGTCCAATTTGTTGTCTCAATGGTGATACCGGGGTAAGTTAAATACAAAAATGATATGAACGTATTATATTATTAATTTATTTTTGGTATAACAGTGGGCAGTTTTTCAATGTGGCCATAGTGTGTGTAATCAGTGTTTAGATACCATGTGTAATCATTCAGATGCCTTTGAGGTAGATTGTCCTATGTGTAGGAAAACTACCCCAATGGATTTTAT
>NC_042495.1:22612729-22615072 GCF_005508785.2 Acyrthosiphon pisum
AATATGGATACTAAAGATAATAATAAAGTGAAATATTTTATGTTTGTTTCTTCTTAGTTAAAGAAGAATATAAATGCATTATTAGTGAAATTGAGTGTGGGATCAAAGGGTTTGAATTTAACTGAAGCAACAAGAATATTTTTCATGGATCCAATAATTAACAAAGCTGATGAGCATCAAGCTATTGGGACAATTCATAGACTAGGACAAACCAAGTAAAACTATTTATTATAAAATATTTGGTATTAAAATAATAATTTTAATTATACACGTACACACAAATGTATACATGTATATGTTAACGCTTATTAAGACATAATAAATAATAAAAATATTTGTTTGTTTTTAGACCTACGTTTGTACATAATTTTATTATTCGAGATTCTATTGAGGAAAACATCACAAATTTATTCTCTGGTGACATGTTCGATAGGTGGGATGATATATTACTATCTCGACTAATAAGAGTATTTGAAAGAAAATAATCTAGTTGAATATTAGAGCAAAATAATGATATAGGTAAGAGAATAATAATTTAAATATTATATTATTATTATTTTATCTATCTAATGTCCATTTTTTTATATGTAAATAAAACAGTTCTAATGTCCAATAGGCTATAAGTCAACTTAACTTTTTATTTGTACGTATTAAAAATTAAACTATATTTTGCTACCCTTAAAAAAACATTTTTTCCATATACAAAATACTTTTTTGAATTTACTGATACTTAATTATAATTTTTCATATTTCAAAACAAAATGATAAGAATTTTTAATATTTTTATATATATTTCTTAGTTAAATTTTTTGTTTATATTCAAGTGTATTTTGCATTTTGATTCAAAATAAATATAGTCTTACATCCATTTTTGTGTAACTATTTATAGATTATATTGATCACTGGTTTTCTTTTCTAACAAATAGTTTGGTCATCTTTGCCACAAGAGCTATTATTAGTGGGCTTTAAATTTCATCAAGTTTCGAACTTAAAATAACTATAAAAAAAATTGCGCCTATGTATTTTCAATTTATTTCAAGTGCTATTGTAAAATTATATCAGAAGCCTTGTATTAAATTTTGACGCTCTTTAAAATAAGAAAATTGCTCTTTTATCACATTAATATTTGGTGTTTTATAACAGTGGCTAGGGTTAGAGATTGGGAGTGCTAATAGGCAACACCAAGCACCCCTCCTAGTTTCGCCTATGATACTGACTAAAAATTTGCTGAACCAGACTGGTATATAATTATCCCATATTATTCTGCACTAGGATAATGAACCATGTAAATGATCCAAACATCCCTGTGCATTATTTTTCACACCGATTTAGTCTAAAAAATTTATACCTACTGAGAAATGATTGTTATGTGTTTTTTTACCTACATATTTTGCCAAAGAGTTCATACATGTATAAAAAATTGAAATTGTACATTCCCAAATACGTGTGCTGCGATTCCCTTAAATTATACTACATAAAACTGTTAATTGTTATAGTAGAATAATTTTTAAAATTAGAAATCATTAGGCAATATCAGGAAATACATAATGGTTAATGTTATTGAATTTGATCGAAGGTAGACGGTAGGTATATAACTGATACCTATTACCTACCACTTGAATAATTATAAGCTCAGTGAAATAATATTTAACATTAGGCCATTATGGTTTTAAGGAAAAACCGCAAATGGTTTGTATATTAAGTCTTCACATTTCATTATTTGAAATAGTGATATTATTGGTAGGTTAAACTTTTATTTTAGAATAGATCAATAGGTTACCTAAAAACACATTTTTGTTTTTTAATCCCGGTGGTCGAGTTTTATACTAGTTTATTGTGTCTGTATAGCTTATAGTTCGTATTGTAATTTAACTACCAAAAAAAAATAACTTCCATGAGAATACATTGTATGTCTGAAATATATACTTAGGGATTATTTTGAGTGGTTAAATTTAGCATGCGACAAACAGCTGAAATAAAAAAGACTGATTACATTGATCTCAAAATATATAATATATTTATATAGATATTTTAAGGAGTGTTAGAATAATTTATTATTGAATTCGACTAGGGTTGTAAAATTTCATGAAAAATATTTTTTTTTATTTCCAAGGGAACATTTTTAAAAGTTGGTTTATTGTATAAAATAAAGAAAATATGTAACATAGTTACATACTACATACATAATAATACACAAACATAGATATATAAAAAACTAGATAACCGACTATAAGACAATATTGAAGTCAGCCATATGCCAACAGGGAAAAATTGCATGATTGATAATATGAATACCAAATATGTATATTGTATATATTTGCATATATATTATATTATTATGTC
>NC_042495.1:22617252-22621763 GCF_005508785.2 Acyrthosiphon pisum
AAAAAACTAAAAAAAAAATGGAAAATAAAAATGTCCGTAAAGAGCTCAAAATACATAAAAATATTTTGAAAATGTTATGGTGTATAGAAGATGCTAAGATAAACATTCAGTCAAAATTTCATGTATCTACGGTAATTTTTTTTTAAAGTTACACCAAAAACCAAATTCAATTTTGTGAAAAATCGATTTTGCGTAAAAATTCCCGTTTTTCCTTAATTTTTCTTTTGTTTTTCCCGGCGCTTTTGAAAACCACTGGGAAATTTAAATTTTGACCTCCCCAATGCACCAACGATATTCACTTTCTGATCGAACAAGATACTGAAGTTGAAAATCGTAGCATTATTTCGACTACTTATCGTGTACACAGACACAAAAAAAATAAAAAAATAAAAAAAAAATAAAAAAATAAAAAAATAAAAAAACACACATCATTGTAAAATCAATACATTCATCGTTCCACTCAGAATCTAAAAAAAAATTTACCTATAATAGGTACCTATAATAAATTCCAAATTAATCATATCACAATATCCATAAGGTACTTATAACGCGTTATACATCAAAAACAAACCGTGATTCTATCATAGATATATAATAGTATACTTTAGAAGTTTCAAGTATACCAACGAATAATAATATTATACAATCACAACAAAATAACTAAAATAGTTATTCTAGAGTTTAATATGTAATTTCGTCCAAATTTGAACTTAAAATGACTATAAAAATAAACTGTATAAATGTATTTTTTAGATTTATTGGTAACAGAATTAATTACTTACGTAGAATCTCGTTTTAAATTTTCAATTCTTAGGTACAGAAGTTGAACATTTTATAATTTTTTAACTACAAATAATTATTCAAATTAAAATTTGATAAATTTTGTAAAAATTCGATCTTTAAATGCTTATAAAAAAAAATTGTGCCTATGTATTTTCAATATTTTTCAACTGCTATTGTAACAATATATCAGGATCCTTGTATTGAATTTTTACACTTTTTGGCCCAATAGATAAAACTTTATTGATATTTATAGAAAAAAAAAAAACTAAAAAAATTGGAATGTCCGTAAACAGCTTAAAAAGAGTCAAATTATTTTCAAAATTTTATCGTATATAGACAATGATAATATAAACATTCAGTGAAATTTTAAAATATCTATAGTCATTCGTTTTTTTAATTACAATAAAATAAGAAAATCGTCACATGAGAAATCGAGCGAATATCAAATGTTATAAAAATATAAATTTCAAACGCTCATAAAAACTTTATTTGACTTTCTTATAGACATTTTTTTGTTTGATAAAGATAGACAATATTATGTGGATTCGTGTAATACATTTTCAAATCTTAGATTTAAAAATAAATATTTTTACGAGTTCTTAACTAAAATAATTTGCTAATTTTCGTGATTTTTACATATTTTGTAAATTTTTGAACTTTAAATGCTAATATAAAAAAACTGTGACTAAGGATTTTTAATATTTTTCAAATGTCATTGTAACAGAATAGTAGGAGCCGTGTAATAAATTTTCAAGTATTTTTAATCAACAAATAAAGTTTTATTAACATTCATAGAAAAAAAAACTAATAAAATTAGAAACTGAAAATGTCCCTAAACATGTTCAAAACAAATCAAATTATTTTGAAAATTGTATTATGTATTGAAAATAGAAATATAAACAACCAGTGAAAATTTCATGTATTTGGTCATTTGTTTTAAAGTTACACCAAAAACCAAAATCGATTTTCTCGAAAACAGCTTTTGCGTAAAAATTCCCGTTTATCCTTCATTTTTCTTTTGTTTTTCACGGGGCTTTTGAAAACTATTGGAAATTTCAAATTTTGACATCGCGAATGCACCAACTAGATTCACTTTCCCATCAAACAAGATACTGTTGAAGAAAATCGAAGCAGTTTTATTGACCCAAACCGTGATGACAGACACAAAAATTAAAAAATTTAAAAAAATTAAAAAATACAAGCATTTTTTATGATTATTTATCTTGTACATGGACACAAAAAAAACCTACATCATTGTAAAATCAATACGTTCATCGTTCCACTCAGAATCTAAAACAACTAGGTAAAAAAAAATAATTGTTAGAAATCACGCTTCAAAAGTATAAAAAACTAGCTGACCCTGTGCACTTCGTTGCATTGTAAAATAGTTGTTTATTTTTGACTTGTTTATTAATAATAATTTCAAATAAATTTCATTACTAAATCGTTTATTAGTGTAAATGTACATAAATTTACGGTAATATAGCCACATTTATAATTAATAGGTATAGTTTTTTTACATACACAATTAACATCTATTTTGGTTCATGATTATTTTAGATCATATTTATAATATTTATAAGTATAACATTCTTACATAAACATTTCATATGGTTCTGCTTGTTGTCCCGCCCGGCGTTGCCTGTGCATTTGGTAAATACTTAGTACTTACTAAGTAACAGTTATGTGATATAATATATGTTCAACACTTAAAAAGTTTGACCGGCTTTCTTGATATTATATTTATTTTAATTGTTCAAAACTTCTCTGTATACTATATTAGATGTGATGTTATCACTTGGTACCAAAATATATTGTTTTTCTGGAGTTCCAACCCGAGGTAAGCCAACATATAACTGCCCATGGGAAAAACATTTCTCTCTCAGGTCAATGCCCACCATAGAAAATGTTTGACCCTGGGACTTATTAATAGTTATGGAAAAAGAGATCTAAAGAAAACATCTAGGAAAATTTACTAGCTGCATATCTGGTGTTGGCCCCATAGTTTATAAAACCCAACTGATTATTTTTTTTCAGATATATGGTGATTGATTTTAGGTATAAGAGTTCTATATTGAGGGCATTAAAGTCTTTGAATAGTTTTTCAATATGATATTTTCAATTTTTTTTATTTTCGACCCTAAGTATAGTGTTTTGGCACTTTTGCAGCGGTTGAAGGGCATTGTTATAGGCATCACCCCATCCGATTATGCCATACGATACTATTGACTCGAATAGTGTTAGGTATGTAGTTCTGATATTATTGAAAGGCAATATTTCACCTAATTCTTTCATTATGTATATATATTTTTTTAGTTTATTTGTGGCGGATGTAATTTGGTTTATCCATTTCATATCAGAGCACATTTATATGCCTAAATACCTACAGTTTTTGACAATGCTAACCGAGTTACAATCATAACTTTCCAATGTATTACGGTTTGATTCGTGAGTTTTTATATTGTGTATGGGTGGTAAAGTTTGTTCAGACAGTGAGTGGAGTAAGATGGTTGATTTATTGACATTTAGAAATAAACTGCTATCACTTAACCAATTATGGATTTCAATATTTTGCAATGCTTCATTCCAAGAACCACCAATACAGATCAGTACGGTGTCGTCTGCATAACACACTATTTTGCTATTTAACTTAAGCGATTTTATATCGTTTAAGTGGATGTTAAAGAAAACTGGAGATAGTGTAGTACCTTGAGGACACCATATTTTATAATATTTTCATTAGAAATAGTACTGTTTATTTTTACCCTCTGTTTTCTGTTTTCTAGATAGGATTTAATGAGAGACAAGGCCGATCCAGTTATGCCTATATTCTGTGTTTTACTTAGAAGTTTATCGTGATCTACTGTATCGAAGGCTTTTGCCACATCTAAATCAATTGTAGCACATTTTTTCTCTTCATCGAGTGCTGTATAGATAAGTTTTGTGACATTAAGTATGGGTTGGTCCGTGATTCTATGAGGTCTAAAACCGAATTGATATTCAAAAAGAAGATTGTCTGATTCTAATAAGAATATAAGTTTTGTTTTTATGATTTTTACAAATATTTTAGTTATGTTTGAAATAACTGATAGGTATCGGACGAAAAATGTCGAGAGCTGAGATAGGCTTATGTATGGTGGTTATTATAGCTACTTTAAAGGCATCTGGTAGTTGGTACTTTATTTTGTGATATGCAATTTGTGTTGCTATCAACAGTCAAAACTATAGTACTTAACATGATATAAACAACATGGTATGATCGCAAAAGTCCAGAATTGGTCCAAGCTCGCGCAATACGTCACTTGCTTACCCGTGTTATCATATTGTCATTAAATTATTATTACTATACACTATGCTACGTCACGTGCTTACCGAAGGATCTGACCGTCAAAAAGTTACGATCATACCATGTTGTTTATATCATGGTACTTAAGTTCTGACGCTGTGTATCTACGGAGTGACGTAATTACCGATACATTCGATATACATCGATGTAATCGTATATACTTCGATGTATCTACACATTGCTTAAAATTTAAATGTAATTTATTCAATGATATGAACCATTATTATTATTATTACATTATTATAATGTATGTTTGAATCAAACCACAAAATTGTGTTTACGTTAAGCAGCAGACCGACTGACAGTTCGTGAACATTTCGTACAAACCACATATCCACGGTCAGTGGTGTAGTTACGGTGGAGGGGGGTGAACTGACCGACC
>NC_042495.1:22621813-22627882 GCF_005508785.2 Acyrthosiphon pisum
CCCCCCTCCCACAAACAAAAAACCTTTTTTATATTGGTATTTTGTTTTGGGAAAATTGTTGCGATAAGAGACTTTCAGCAAACTGCCTACGGTACGAATAATAAATTATATAGCACGACAAGTCGACAAAATTATCGTCGATAACAATTTATTATATCATAGCTAGGCCTCGATAACTATTTCTGAAATAGTAACCAATTATAAAATCGACAAAAACAGCGATAACGACGTCCAACACACAACGACACCAGCACACCGGTCGATACGATAATACGATATTACGATCTGTCGACCGTCATAATATTTCATTTGATTGTTTAAAAGTTTAGTATCGTTACACAGTGATCGTACAGTTAGTTACAGTTAGTATCATACAGTGCAACTTACGCGTATCAACTATCATTTAACATTTAACTACATTGTTATAAAGGTAAGCATATTAAACAATACTGCATTATTTTTATACAATTACGCATAAAATACATTACCTAATATAATAAATTACGCATAGCTTTAACTCTGAAAACATTATTTTTTTATTTATCCTAATAAAATAATACCTAATTCAATTATTGCGTATTTAACAGTTTTAGTATTTATTATTCATTTTTACGAATTATCTACAGTCGAGTGGATTTTATTTTATGAATTATTATAACAGTCTTATATGAAACTATTGCAACTATTTATAACTGATACCAATTTGAAACAAAATAAAAATGACGTTTAGTTTAACTAATAACTTGTAATTTGTATCATAAATATATTTTAACCCCCCCCCCCCCAGAACAAAATCGTATCTACGCCACTGTCCACGGGTTTCGAAAGAAATAAATTCAAACTTTACGAATAAAGCACAAACGGTGAAGCGAAAAAAGCAATTGATTGCGTCGATTGCGGTTACGAAGGCTATGGACCGATAAATCACGTACAAAACGCACATCAGCGGCTTTGAAAACAAACGAACTGCACAAATGGTGGGGATGAGAAGAGGTGAGAAAATGTCGAAAACGGCGTAAAGAGCGTAACATTTTTCAAAAAATTTGAAAACCAACCGACCGCCGCCGCCGCGAAGGCACGCGATTGGACGCTCTGAGGAGTCGACAGACAGACGGATCGTATTGCCCGGCGGACTGTGAAAACGGAGCGGTGTTTAATTTTCTGCTCCACGGAATTCCTGTTAGCTTTTCCCATGAATTTTTCATTGCATTGTATTAGATTTAATGCTATTCCATGAATGTCCTTGTGCACTGCCAGCAATTCTACCAGCACCGTATTCTTGCATACACACACAAACGAAAGTATTTTGTGTGAATGTGTTTCTATGGTGTGCTGTACGAGTAAATTTTGTTTGTACAGATATTTGACTTGTTTATATTTACATACATATTGATAGTAAAATAACACTTCAATCGTTTTGATCGCGTTTAATACTTAATAGATTTGCTTATAATATTGTTTTTTATATCTACATCAAACGAACAAGGTAAGATAATACTATAATATATACTATTATTATTATTGTTCATTTATTTAATTAATATAATTTCCATGCTTCATTTATTTACTATGTTACAATATCACTTAAGGCCCATGGTCATTTGTGGTTATAGTTATGATATTTTATTATTTACGCTAATGATACAATGTATAGTAAAAATGTGAAATTTGGTTAAAAATTATTTGCTATGTCTATCCATCTTAGTCATTATTATGATTGTTTTATTATTTTTATCTTACTATTATTATTATTATTATCATCTGTATAAAGTAAAATATTTAATTTTACACATAAGTATTTATAAAATGAATAATGAAAATTAATTATACAGATGATGATAATAATAATAATAGTCAATATAATAAACGTGTCATATTCTTAATTAGTCATATAGGTATTTTATCAAATGTATTAGCTGAGTAAAGTTATAACATTGAGTTCATTATTTAGTCATTTCATTTGATTCTCGAATATATTACACGGTTATTATTATGATTGGAAAATAAATATAGCGCTTCTTATTGTTTTAAATAATTAAGAGTTCATCGGCCGCCGCTGTTGCTCAACATAGGTAAAAATCACTCAATTAATTGCTAATAATTACTTATAGGTAACCAGAGTTAAGGTTTTGCAGATTTACAAAATTCTATTCTATGTAATATACATAAAAAATAATTATTTCTCTGTCTAATTCTCTATCGTTATAAGTATAAATAATATGTTTAAAAAAATATATATAAAATTGTTATTCTACACATAATTATTTTTTTTTTTTATTTATTCTTCAAGAAGATAATGGGCCCCACTGAACATGTTCATGTAGGGGCCCATGAGTTCACAATTTGAAATATAAATACATTAAATAGTTCTTATAAATTAAATACTCATAATTTGTAATACTTATACATTTCTCACATACGTAACTATAAAATTTATTTATTTATTTATTTATTTATTTATAAGTATTAAACGAGCAAGGCCCTATTACAATAAATAGCAATATTACAATCATTATGACAATGTATACAAATAGGAATATAAAGTTAATGACTATAATAATAATAATAGTATTAATAGTATTAGTGATAGATATAAAACGAATTAGTTATCAACATTTTAAAGTTATTTGTCTTTTTCATTATTACGGTTTCAAAAATTGAGTACCTTAATGGTAAGTGTAATTTGTATTTTATTTTTTGTAAGGCACTAATTTCAGTGTAAAAGTTATGATTTACATGCTAACATGCTAATGTTAACAATATAGTATGTATTATTTTAGTACAGATTAATAAAAACAATTTTAAAAATAATTCGTCTTAATTTAACATTTAAATATCTTACTAAATAATGTGGATATAATACAGCTTACCCACTTAATTGATAGTTAGATTGTTTAATATGATAAATTAAAAATAAGAAGTTACTATTTTAATTTGTTTATTTTTAGAAAACCAATAATCCAGAACAACATTTTATTGGATTTTATATTGATGATGATGTATTTATAATTATTGATGATAAGAAAAAATTTAAGTTTTTGTCATTGACATCTTTACACAGCTTTTGTATTTAACTTAAAATTAAATATGTACCAATTTTAAATTTTATGAATTTTTTTTTTGTTTATGACCACGTTCAGTGGTAAAAATGGAACCGAGTAAAGAAACAGGTGAACTTATGGAAGTAGAAAAGCCATCCATTGTTAATAATAATCATGTTAATAAAAAGAAACAGTCTCAACCAAGTAGTAAGTTATAAAGACTATCTGTAAACCTGCTTATGTTCTTTTATTTTATATCAAGTATATTATGAATGTGTAATAATATTGTATTATTTTTATGATTGATTTATAGTGTCATCACCAGAATTTAATGATGTTAAGAACAATGGGAGTAATAAGAGGCGTAAGAAATACAATTTACGCAGTGATGCCTTAGAATCTTTGGAATTACAAGTTCCCCCTACTTTAGGTGAGTGACCTCAATGTATAATACATATATCAGAAAATGGACAAAATCTCCCTGTATTTTTTTTGGAAAACAAATAAAAATTATCTATCCTACTAGTTTCATAATATGTACAGAGTAAACTTTAAATCATTATAGTGATTGGTTTATGTATATTATGAATGTGTAATAATATTTTATTATTTTTATGATTGATTTAAAATTTGATATTTGTCGAAACTCCCTGTGTGTCTATTGGCCTATTAAGAGGACGTCGTACACGCATGTGTTGTCTCCGTCTTACAAACGTACATAACACATAACAAATTTTCGTTCACTAGTTTCAATAGGGTGCTGTCATTTTTGATTTTAGAGTGAATTGACCTATTACCGAACTTTTAGGTACGTTACAACATTATCTGTGCCCTCTCGTTGGTTCTTAACGATATTTTAATTTTTAAGTGAATTATCAGTATGTAAAATATTAATGTTTGAAAACACTCATAACTTACTTAAAAATTAAAATATCGTAAAAAACCAACGAAAAGGCACAGATAATGTTGTTACCTAAAAGTTTGATAATAAGTCAATTCACTCTAAAATCGAAAATGACAGCACCCTATTGAAACTATCGAACGAAAATTTGCTATAACGTACGTGTGTAAGACGGAGACAACACATGCGGGTGCGACGTCTGAGAAATTATTATTTGTTTTATTGTGCAATTTAAATACAGAACTGACATTTTACATTATCACCTAGGTATTTCAGTATCAATGATTACATCTGAATACATATCTGAAGATTGCCAAGCTATTCAATCTAGTGTCTCACCAAAAGTTTCTTCTACAAAACTTGAGGAAATTGATATAAATAACACAATAGTTAAAAGACGGTAACATATTGGCTTTTTTTTTTTATTGTTAATGCTTAAACAGTTTTTACTTCTTAGTTTATTATTTGGCTTCACAAATATAACGCAAAATTAAGGGGCTGTTATCCTAATGCTTCCTTCATAATCCTTCCCCCATTTTGTATACGACAGGTGCATCAAGTGCAGATACACCTAATTTTTTTATTGATACAACACCTATTTCTAAAACTGAGGAGACACATTATGAAATCTATGAATATAGTGATAATAACGACTCTGATGTAATTAGTAAAGTTATTTGTCAAGGAACCTAACCTATCCTGTGTTATTCGATAACCTAAAAATCCGGATGAATAAATAAATGTTTTATCTACCCTATCTTTTGGGGAAATGGACCAGGCACACAGTAGTGTTGGTCATTAATCTTATTTGTATGAATGAGTGTATGCTAAATGTTTGTTTTTTTCTACTATCATTTGATTGTATTTGTTTTCAGATTTGATCAGAAACTCAGCATTCCTATATTCCTTTCAACCCCTATTTGTTATTTACTAATTGTTTCATACACATGTTCTGAGGCCTAATTTAGTTTGCATGTTAAAGCTAGAGGTCTTTACATGCTTTCAAGTACAATAAAATAATTATAAACCTAATTTTTTTTTTTTTTAATCAAATTTAACAGGAATTTAGAAATGAATGGTTCTTTAAGAGAAATTGTAACACCTTTTTCATGGATGGAATCAGTCAATAACATGCGGAAAGCATTGGGAAATGTTTTTAAATATTTGAATATTAATGACCTTATATCAGCTTCTAGGGTATGTACCGCCTGGAATATAACTGCAATGGATAAAAACTTAGTAAGTATAACCTTACAATGTCATATAATGTATTTTTGCTTATTTATTAAACATTTTTAGTGGCAGACTGTTCGTTTAAAAAATTCTATGGTCTATGACTGGGAAATGTTTGTAGACTCAATTGATCAACAAAGAACTGAAACATTAGACACTAGACATATGTTGATACCCTCTAATGTTGAAGATGTCGAAAGTTATTGGTTGCGTTTTTCATATGCAATGAAAGAAGCACAAAAGTTAAAATTCATTGAATTGTATAGATGTCCAGTCTTCGTAGTTGAAGATATTATTTACTCATTACCTCAAATTGAAGTACTTAAAGCTACTTCAATAAAGTAATAAAGACAATTTAATCCATTTTTTTTTCAATAGATTTAATAATTAATTTTATTTTTAGAAATCCAAATCTCAATGATTTAATGTACCTAAACTTAAATTATTTGGGACAAATGACAAAGCTCACAGAGTTAAAACTTAAATGTTTAACTGGAATAAAATTGATGGCATTGCCATCGTTTGAAAATTTAATAAATTTGAAGAGATTTGTAAGATTTATTAATAATTTATTATATAAATAATTAAAATATTTAAGGAAAGAAAAGTATTAAATTTAATCTTATTATTTTTATGATAATTATTTAGTCACTAACCTCTATTAAAGAATGACCAAAAGAGATCTATCAGAGTTTGAATACTATTACTGATAATATTGAGTTTTTTGAAATTGGTGATTGCGAATGCTTAACAAAGGATTTTGCTCGTGTCACTAAAAAGATTTGTCAATTTGAAAACATTGAGATTAGAAAATTGCTATAATGGATGGGATCAATCTTCACAGGATGTTTTTACTGTCATTAGAGGTCTCGAAAAGCTCAATGTTCTGGAATT
>NC_042495.1:22630099-22631378 GCF_005508785.2 Acyrthosiphon pisum
TTTTAATTTCATAAATTAATAAAAGCTATTTTTTTTATGAATTATCACGTTTAAATTTTCATTTTTCATTAATCCGTTGATGAGATATAACTCCTCAAAGTTGGGTAGTTTTGGCAGGTGTTTGTGTGTTAATGTGTTATACCTAGTCGGTAGATACCGCAGCAATTTGGATTTTTATGCCCCAGAGTAATAGATATTACACTTTTCAAATCATTTCAAGTACAGTAGGCTTATAAGTTGTGCCCCTAAATGTATTGTAAAATGCCCATTTAGCAGGGCGTCCACCGTGCGCCCCACTAAAAGTGATTGCGGCACTGCTGCACTTCTCATAATAATACTTATCAATTATAAAGACCAGAAGCTAAAAGTAATAAACTGGATATCGGTCGAACCCAAAGTATAATAGCGATAACCATTGTACCTACTCGCTACAATAACTTATTGTCATATTATAAGTGATTGGACCATTACTGTCACATATCCATACACACGTGTAATCCCCACGACCCCGCTACATACCAGGTCATGTCTGATGAACATCGAAGGAAACATTGTTCAGATTAGGCTGATTTTCCATTACTAATAGATATTATAGATAAGTCTATTAATATCTATGATAATGTGGAGTATCGTTTGCTATGATCGTACTCCGTGCTGATATCATAGTTACATGAATATATGATATGGATGTATACCAAATACCAGGTTGTTATGGATCACGTTATCACAATACGTTGAGTAGATAACTGATAAATATTTTATTTGATTAAATCATTAAAAAAAATATAATATTATGTAGGTATGAGGTAGGATAATCTAAGCTAAACGGTTGTCAACATTGAAGTATTTTTGGGGATGTTGGAATTGTTTTCATGTTTGTCCTATAATCATTAAACAATAAGCATAGTTATACCTAGAGTATGCAAATTTATGTGTAAATACAACCATCAGAAGATTTATAATAGTATCCAGTTCATCTCAAATATAAAACAACATAAATCAAATGTTTGATTTTATCAAAACAAAAAAAAAAATCTTGGTTGTAATTAGCCAGGTACCTACCTAATATTAATTTTTTAGATTTAGTGATTTAGTTAATTAGGAATTTCATGTATTGAGTATTAAGGATTTTTAAAGATCTTTAATAATATAGAAATTTAATAAATACCTACCTATTACAATAATCTTAACAGAAAAATAAGGATATCCTATAATTTTTTTGTGGCTTGAATATGTGTAGATATTTTATACCTACAAAATCCTGGGGTAGTGGGGTAAA
>NC_042495.1:22632504-22634819 GCF_005508785.2 Acyrthosiphon pisum
CAATAAATATCATTGGTATTGTGCAGTTAGTCCAAATAGATTTTTTTCCACTCCTTTGCAATTAACTTGATTACCTACAAAATTTGTTTGTCAATATAATAATTAAATAATATTACAATTTAAATGTATACTTACTTAATTTATTTTGTAGTCATATTTTAGTCCGATATGTGAAGCGTTAATTTATTTTTCACTGTTACCAAAATATTGGTATTTTGAAATGCAATTGGAAATATCGGTATGAATATCATTTTAACATAGAGGATCTTCCAAATTGTAAGTGAAAGTATATTTCACTATGGCATATTCAAATTCTGATTTGGTATCATAATGTATTATGTGAAAGTTATAAAGTGCAGTAAGTAAAAATAGATTTTTTCCACTTCTTTGCGATTAACTTGATTACCTACAAAATGTGTTTGTCAATTTAATAATTAAATAATATTACAGTTTAAGTGTATACTTACTTCATTTATTTTGTAGTTATATTTTAATCCAATATGTGAAGCATTATTTTATTTTTCACTGTTACCAAAATATTGGTATTTTTAAATGCAATTGGAAATAGCAGTATGAATATCATATTAACATAGAGGATCTTCCAAATTGTATGTGATAGTAGATTTCACTATGGCTTATTTAAATTCCAATTTGGAATCATAATATATTATTAGTACCGAGAATTGGGATTGGCTATATAACTATAGCTGTATAGATACGCTTCTTGAAAAATTTAATCAGGTACTAATTCTTTTATTAATTTATCTTCAACCAACGTTAAGCATGGTAGATCTAAATATAAAAAATTAAAACCATGGATTACCAAAGGGTTAATAACGTCAATTAGAAATCGTGAAAAACTCTATGCGAAATTACTTAAACAACCATTTAATACGTTACTTAAACGTAAATTTGTTAATTATAGAAATATGCTAAATAGTACAATTAAGCTAGCCAGAAACATGTACTATCAAAAACTTATTATACTTGCGGGATCAGACTCAAAAAAAATTTGGAATCTAATCAAAGATGTTTCATATAGTAATAAGCGGAAGAACACAGTTGTTAGCTGTCTTTTAAATAATGATGGCGAAAAAATAACTGGTAATGAAAACATAGCACATGAGTTTAATAGCTTTTTCTCTAAAGTTGGTAGTGTTATATCCAGGGGCGGACTGGCTATTTTTGGCCTGTGGTGCAAAATTAATTAGGGGCCCGTAATTTTTTTTCAAACCTACCTAAATTAGGAAAGAGCCCTTAGTTTTATAAGTAAATATTAAAAAAAAAATTAAGAATAACATGTTGTTTATTTGTAGAGATGTTGAAATATGTTATTTTATTTTTATTTTGTATAATACCGTATTATACCAGTATTATACCGTATACCGACTGTGGTAATCGGGGCCCGGATCATAAATACAAACGGGGGCCCGGGGTGCTACTAGGTGTATAGCACCCTGGGCCAGTCCGCCCCTGGTTATATCTAATAATATTAAGAGTAATAAATTCCCACCTATTAGTTTTGATTCGCTTAACAGAGACTGCTTTATCTCTGACACTATATTTTTAAAACCAATTGAACCGCTTGAAGTACTTAACCTATTAAATGCTGTTAAAAATATCAATACCTTTTCTAATAACTCATTATCTAATCATATTCTTAAAAGGACGTCTAATTCTATAGCAGTACCTTTAACAATAATATTTAATATCTTTATTTCTAAAGGGGAGTTCCCTAAATCATTTAAAGAGTCAATAGTTATTCCAATTTATAAAAATGGTGACAAAAAAGATTGCTCTAATTATAGGCCTATATCACTCACTTTAACTTTATCAAAAATATTCGAAAAATGCCTTAAAAGTAGATTATTAGAGTTCCTAGATAGCCATACATTTTTTCATGATAATCAATTTGGTTTCCGTAACAACCTCTCGACTAACAATGCACTTTATGAAACCACTCAATTCATATATAAAAATCTTGATATCAACCAACATGTTCTTGGAATATTTTTAGATATTAAGAAAGCTTTTGACTCTGTTGACCATAATATTCTACTCGATAAACTTTATCATTGTGGAATAAGAGGTGTTGCTTATAGATTATTCCAATCGTACCTTAACGGTCGAGTGCAGAGAGTCAAAATTGATAACGTTTATAGTAATGAACTAGATATTGATTACTCTGTTCCGCAAGGTACCGTGCTAGGACCACTCTTATTTATAATATACATTAATGGACTTCTTAATCAAAAAATCCCTGGGAAGATTATTTGTTTTGCTGATGACACTGTCATCTTATTACAAAGTCCGTG
>NC_042495.1:22635782-22637017 GCF_005508785.2 Acyrthosiphon pisum
TACTTTTCTTTTCTTAGTTATTATAGGTAACGACCTTGTATCACAGCTCTCTCTTTTCTCACAAGCTTTGCTTTTGAAAAGAGAACCAACGATCATTTAAATTATTTATTTTTTAAGTACCTTGTAATAAATTGTAAATTGTAAAATTTGGTAATATAGAAATTATTATTATTATTTATTATTATTATTATTATATTAATTAATTTTATTATATATAAGCAGTCTAAATAGTATTTTTATTTTTGACTTGAGTTTTATATGTTTATAGGTTTTTATAATATTATAGGCTCGGTCAAACAGAAAGCGGGCTGCCCGCGTAAAATAATACAAAGACCGCTTGCCCGCCGCGGTCCGGGTACCCATAACACATGGCGGACGATAAGACCTGGTACAAAAAGTCCGGAATGAAAAAAGTTGTACAAAAATTCCGGATTCATTTTTTGATTGCCGGACAAAAAGTCACCCTCTGTTTGACTGAGCCTTTACAGCAGGTAAACGATTCATAAAAAAAATGATAAAAATTAAATGAACGACCCAATGAACGCATTCATTTTTTGAAAGAACGTGAACGTGAACGAGTTTAATTTTTTATTGAACGTTCCGAACACTGTAATAAAATATGAGAGTTAGGTATATATATCTATTATAATTTTAAACACTATAGTAGACAGTAGTATATACCTCATCTCTGACGATAACTTTATTTGACCACCAAAAATTTTCTTTTTCAAACTTATAAATAATGTTCGGAGAACAAAGAAAATCAGTATATTTAGTTGTACCTACTATATAGATTATCGGACATTATATTATACAATATGTATAATGCCATGTATGATAACCATTATCATCAATTGTCATTGATTTTAGAATATTTTAGAATATATTTAATATCGTTTTAATGACTATAATGACGTAATGTATACTTTAAATTACCTTAGTATGATAAATAGTATGATAAAAGAATTATCTACGATGATTACCCACAGTTTTAAAAAATTAAAAATGAATGATTATGAATAATCAATAAACAGTGGATTAAGGTTTTATCTTTAGTTTACTAACATTTCTTTTTGAACAATATTATATTACATATTATAATAGTACTAGCTCTAAGTGTAACTCGGGGCCCGTTGGACTCGCTAAGAGTGGGTACCGATTTTGGAGACAATGTCGTTGGAATTATAAAAGTCGCGGCTGTAAAGTTGTAAGATGAAAATTTAGGATTTGTGATA
>NC_042495.1:22638596-22648167 GCF_005508785.2 Acyrthosiphon pisum
GATTTTGTGATAAGAATTTCTGATAAGGCCTGGCTCTATGGTGGTCTCGTTTCGAAGGCGGGAAAGTTTAAAAGTCCAGTTTCAGTGCCTAGAAATCTGCCATGGCCCATGAACATCGACAATCCAATGATACCACCCCCCAGCGTATGTCCGGTGCTTTTTTGTATGTGTAAAAAAATTTAAATTCGAAAACCTGCATGTTAGAGTGTCTAGCAAGTCAGTCATCACCCGTCTAAGATGAAAAAAAATTAGCAATCCACCTGTTAAGTCGAAAACCGTGTTGGAGTGTCTAGCAAGTCAAAATCGATTAACTTTCAAGTTAGCCACCTAGATAGGCAATCCCACTTCGTATACTTCCAGACAATGTGCAACAGTAAATCAGGTAGGCAATCCACCTTCTGTGAATTGTAGACCCAACTGCGAACGGCTATAAGTGAAAACACTATCACACAACGACTGAGACACGATTGAGCATAAAACACCTTTTTAGCGATACGATTGAGCCAAATTGTCGGTGTATCAAAGGAAATCGGAATACAAAAGAGAACCTACACGATTGAGCATAAAAAACTCTGCAACGTTGCCATTTTCCATTTTAAGCTATATTATAATATTATTCAAAAATATTTATTTAAATAATCATAATCAAAATATGACGTAACAAATATTCTTTCGTAGTCTATGAAATAGTCACATTTCATAAATCTGTTTGATAGGTCATAATAATAATAGTAGTTATGAAAATAATAAAATCAAAACATGGTATGAATTAAAAACTGCATCGTTTATAATTCAAGAATACTACAGAGCATGGGTGATCGAACACTGATATTATTTTTATAATAATTTTGGAATTGTATCTTAATTTATTATCTTATATTTTCTACGAATTTTAAATGTTTAAAACGTCGGAACTTTATTGCTCCGTAACTAATTTATTAATCGATAACATTGTCGATAAAGCTGGGCTCGGCTCACGGCTCGCATCTGATATCGAAATAATACGTGAAAATAATAAATTACAAAATTTCGGCCACAATATCGCATAAAATATTCTATGCTCAATTATTTTATTCTTAATCGTGCTTTACTGTACTCAACATACGAAATAATTTACGAAAAATACAAACTATATAATATACAAACAAATATAATATAATATAATATAACAATGGACATTTTAAGGAATGTGCAATTATAATTCCTAATGAAATTAATAACATATAGAATATAGATACACAATAATATATTAACCTAATCTGTAGTGTATATATAAATATATGTAATTAATATAAAAAAAAAACGTGAAAAAAATCGAAAAAAAAAATGCAAAAAATTTCGACATTGCGGCCATGCTATTCTAATGCACAGAGCAGTCGCCGACCGGAAGAGCGTACGACGGATTTGAACTCGGACCTACCTAGCAACCTGCGTTTGGGGAACCTACGCCTAACCTACTACACCACGAATTGTGTTGCTGTTTATGGTCAAAACTTCATTACTTAAGCTGTAACGCTGTGTATAAATGGAGTGACGTAAACCAATATATTCGATATACATCGATGTAATCGTATATAATTTGATGTATCTACACACTGTTTAAACTTTAATTGTAATTTATTCAATGATCTGACTGTTATTATTATGATTACATTATTATAATTTATAATGTATGTTTGAATAATACATTTATTTAAATCAAACCGCAAAATTGGGTTTACGTTAAGCAATATACCAACGTTATTAAGGACCAAACAATAATGCAATATTTATTGAATCAAAAACAAAATTGTGCACTTGTGCGTTGGAACGAAAACCGACCTACATTTCGTGAACGCGGATTTTAAAGTGTACAAACCGAATTTGCGTACAAACCGCACATCCACGGGTTTTAAAAGAAATTAACTTAACAAATAGAGCACAGACGGAGATTGAAAAGACGAAACGAATCGAGAAAAACAAAAAAAGCAATAATAACGACCGACGCTGGAGAAAAACATCGGAAAAAGCATTTGAAAACCAACCGACCGCCGCCGCCGCGGCGAAGGTACGTGATTGGGCGCGTCAAGGAATCGTCGGGAACGGGTCGGGTGGACTGTAGAAACGGAGTGGTGCTTCTTTTTTTACGCCACGGTTTCATCATAGCCGGCGCATTCCGTTCCATGGGTCGTCCTGAGTCAGCTGTTCTCGTAGTCAGCTGATCTTCATTTTATAGTATTAGATATGAAGATATGAACTAGATATTAATTATTAAAATTTTTGAGGTTAGGTTGTTGAATGTTGGCATTAACGCGACAGCAAACACGTCAGACTCACTTCTTAAAACGAACTAGTTTTCAATATTTTAAAGTTATTTGTCTGTTTCATTATTACGGTTTCAAAAATTGAGTACCTTAATGGTAAGTGTAATTTGTATTTTATTTTTTGTAAGGCACTAATTTCAGTGTAAAAGTTATGATTTACATGCTAACATGCTAATGTTAACAATATAGTATGTATTATTTTAGTACAGATTAATAAAAAAATTTTAAAAATAATTCGTCTTAATTTAACATTTACTTATCTTACTAAATAATGTGAATATAATACAGCTTACCCACTTAATACTTATCCTAATAAAATGTGCTTAATTTCTGTATTATTCTTTATATAAAAACCACTTCATTATACATACTAAAAATGTAGTCTATATTAAAATTAATAGTCTTATATTATAAATAACATACAACATTTTTTTGTAGTATAAATAATTTAATATTTTAGCAAGATTGTTTAATATGATAAATTAAAAATAAGAAGTTATAATTTTAATTTGTTTATTTTTAGAAAACCAATAAACCAGAACAACATTTTATTGGATTTTATATTGATGATTATGTATTGATAATTATTGATAATAGGAAAAAATTTAAGTTTTTGTCATTGACATCTTTACACAGCTTTTGTATTTAATTTAAAATTAAATATGTACCAATTTTAAATTTTATCGATTTTTTTTTTTTTGTTTATGACCATAATTTAGTAAATTATACCCTTAAAGTTTGGAGATTAATAATAATAATAATTTTAGTAATGTTTAATGCGGAATAAACTACATTTAAAATTTACATATTATTATTAACAATTTTAACAAATAGTATTAAAAATGTAATCCATAATGTAACGTTATAATATGGGTTTAAAATAATATTTGCAGTTACACAAAATACTTACTTATTACAAAATACTCATAAAGTTATGTATAGGGAAGTTTCACAGTTCTTCAACTGCAGTCTGCAATGCTTTCAAATATCATAATAAAATAAATGTAATTTAGTGGCGAATTTTTATACTGACTAAATTCCCATCCCTTCATATATCAAATCGATATTAAGTCTCAAGTACTCTAGTATATAAATTTAGTGATAATACAGAATAATAAGTGATGTCATCTTGCTTTCTGAATTCCGTGGTTGTAGATTGTACATAGGTACATGATTATATAGTACTATGTTTATCCTACTATCAACAATCCCGCTAAAACCCTTTCGGATACATGACTTTTGGTTATAATATTAGTTATTATAATATTAAAATATTAGTTTATATATTAATGTATTGTGTAAGGAATGTTTCAACCGATTTAATCTTATTACACTTTAGGTGGTACCTTTTCACAAATTCATAAAATAAGAAATGTAATAGTATTTACTATTTCTTATAACTAGATATTTATTGTGTATTCAGTATTTTTTTTATAATTATAGGTATGTGTATCAACTGTATAAAGAATTCATAAAAATCTGTAATAAACATATATTACATTATATTCTCTTAAATAAGCTATTTGGAATGGGCCAATTACATTTTTTTACATATTTCGTTTCTAATACAGAATCAAAAAAATTGTGTCTATTATATTTGGAATTTTTAATTGACCATTAATTCATTCTCCGATTCCTCCCAATTATAAAACAGATATTAATAAATTGATTACCGATCACAAAATTAGTATATCAAATCCAAAATAGATACAGGTATATAATTGAAGTAATGACTACTTAGTATCAATTCAGATTTTATTCGGAATATTAAGTCATTTTTTATTTAACTATTTACATACATTTAATGGGTAAGTAATTTTAGTACTTTATAAAAATAAGTACATAAATAACATTAATAACTCTTGTCTCCATAACAAACCTTGCATTAGAAGACAACAATTATATATCATTGTTATAATTTATGTATGTATTATGTGTGTACTCCTTAACATAAATATTAATTATTATATTTGTACATGTACAATTTCAATTAAATTATTTAATAATGATAAAGTTAGATATGGCTATTCAGTTATTTAGAGAATTATATTTGATTAATATAATTTTAAACTACCAAAATGTAATTTAACTACTAGGACAAGAATCATTCATCAGCTACACAATTTTATTAGATTTGTGTTTTATAAAAATTGATTGTGTTTATAAATAGCTTGTAAGATTATCTATGGATCCCAATCCACCAAGGCGTGCGAGAAGTAGAGCTCGTGGGAGACATCCTCCTGCTCTTGATCAAATAGGACAACCACGAGAACATCCGCCTAAAAAATCAGGACAACTACATGGAGCTGGCCAGGCAAAGGCACCATCATCGCGGTCACAAACTAGAAATATGCCAGGCCAATCTGGTCCACCAAGTGTAAGAAATACATTTTTGAATTCAAAAATATTTTAAAATAATTTGATAATAATTTGATAATATATTACTTAACAATTTACAAACATTTCATAGGTAGGTAATTTTAGTACTTTTTAAAATAAGTACATAGATAGCATTAATAACTCTTGTCTCCATAACAAACCTTGCATTAGAAGACAAAAATTATATATCATTGTTATATTTTATGTATGTATTATGTGTGTACTCCTTAACATAAATATTAATTGTTATATTTGTACATGTACAATTTCAATAAATTTCTTAATAATGATAAAGTTAGATATGGTTATCCAGTTATTTAGAGAACTATATTTGATTAATATAATTTTAAGCTACCTAAATGTAATTTAACTACTAGGACAAGAATCATTCATCATCTACACAATTTTATTAGATTTGTGTTTTATAAAAATTGATTGTGTTTATAAATAGCTTGTAAGATTATCTATGGATCCCAATCCACCAAGGAGTGCGAGAAGTAGAGCTCGTGGGAGACATCCTCCTGCTCTTGATCAAATAGGACAACCACGAGAACATCCGCCTAAAAAATCAGGACAACTACATGGAGCTGGCCAGGCAAAGGCACCATCATCGCGGTCACAAACTAGAAATATGCCAGGCCAATCTGGTCCACCAAGTGTAAGAAATAAATTTTTAAATACAAAATAATTTAAAAATAATTTGATAATAAGTAATATAATACTTAACAATTTATAAACATTTAATAGGTAGGTAATTTTAGTACTTTTTAAAATAAGTACATAGATAGCATTAATAACTCTTGTCTCCATAACAAACCTTGCATTAGAAGACAACAATTATATATCATTGTTATATTTTATGTATGTATTTTGTGTGTCCTGCGTAACATATATATTAATTGTAATATTTGTACATGTACACATTGGCGTGCGCAGACTTTATTCGCAGGTTATGCAATAAGGAAAAGAGGGCCCCCTCACAAATTCTAATCTTTCCTCAATTTATTCTAAAAAACAATGCTAAGCCGTTTAACTTTTTTTTAACACATATAGGATTCAATTTACGATCTAAGTTTTTGCAAATATACTACTTAGCTTTTTTGCTTCCCTCGGAAGCTGAAATCACACATAGTTTTACAGTAGAATATTAAACAACGCGCTGTAGAAATAAGTAGTTTGAAATTTGAATTATATTTATTTAAAGAAAATTTGATCAAGTATATACTATATTGAATGTTTTTGAATAATTTTAACATATTAATAATAGTGTTATTTCATGGAAAGTACTTAAAATCTAAATTCTAAAGTTCAAGTCTTCTTTTTATCGGCACACATGTTTTGAATTCTTCTATTACTTCTTCAATATTGATTTCTGATGCCATTTTTTGCTCGATAAATATTAAGATCAGTGAATCAAGACGTTCTTGTGGCATAGTGTTTCTAAGTTTAGACTTCAGAATGGACAATTTGGAAAAGGCCCTCTCACACGAGCAGCTTGTCACAGTATTGTTGCAAATTGTGTTAAAGCTAGAATTTGGTCTAGAATAAAAAATATTAAAATTAGAGGTTAATGAATTCAGATAAATCTGCAGTAAACTAGTAAAACATAGTTTTAACTTTTAAGCTCTAGTAAGATTGCTGTGCAGACTTACCAGCAGATTCCGATGGTAGTTCTGTGTCAATAGATGTATTTTCTAAATAAAAATCAAATAATTTTGTTATAACAAAGTAGATTCAATTAAAAAAAATGTTAGTTATTAAATTAATGTTTCATTAAATGTTTATTTGTTAGGAAAACAAAATATTTTACGTACCATTTATTTGTAAGATTTTTGTACAAAACCTGTCCATAGATCCTCGGATCTTATTTATTTCTTCATTTTTTTTTCTGTACTTTTTTCCTTTTTGTGGAACCACCAAGGTAATTATTGGTTTTCTGAGACATTTTACATTTTAACAATAGAACTTAATAATGTCAATAAGGAATAAATTAGTCAAAACACTCTAAGCAGTTAACGAATTATGTCAAAAAACATTGGCTCGTTGGAATACAGTTCAACTTTTCATGGTAAACGTTCTATTGTCTACCAGTAACGTTTGGCGGTAAAATCACAGATAACAAAACTTAAAGTTTATCTATCCAACCAGTACCATATTATAACAATGATGGTAATAATACTTATTAAATTATACCATGATTAGGTATACATATCGATGTCGACATGATACCGGAGTCAGTTATAATAATAATATGGTCTTTGATTACAAACTATAAAAACAATAATAATTATTCTATTGTTGCAACATAGATAACAATTTCTACGTGTTACGTTTTAGTGTATTAATAGTTTAGATTATCTTGCTGGTCGCGAGAAAAGTGAAAACTAAAATTTTTATTATTTTTTTTTATAATATAGAAGATATTATCAAAAATGCTTTGGTATATTAAATATGGGCCCCTCACATAAAGCGGCATACCCTGCATACCCTGTGCGCACGCCTATGCATGTACATTTTGTTTAAATTTAATGAAAACAAATTTCAATTAAATTATAAAAATATGATAAAGTTAGATATGGTTATTCAGTAATTTAGAGAATTATATTTGATTAATATAATTTTAAGCTAATTAAATGTAATTTAACTACTAGGACAAGAATCATTCATCATCTATACAATTGTATTAGATTTGTATTTTATAAAAATTGATTTTGTTTATAAATAGCTTGTAAGATTATGTATGGATCCCAATGCTATAAGGCGTACGAGACGTCGAGCTCGTGGGAGACATCCTCCTGCTCTTGATCAAATAGGACAACCACGAGAACATCCACCTAAAAAATCAGGACAACTACATGGAGGTGGCCAGGCAAAGGCACCATCATCGCGGTCACAAACTAGAAATATGCCAGGCCAATCTCGTCCACATAGTGTAAGAAATACATTTTTGAATTCAAAAATATTTTAAAATAATAATTTTTGTTATTTCATTAAGGTTGAACAAGTAACGAGTGGAACAGGAAACTTCAAAACAGGTACGGCTTACTGTATACATTATCTTTAATAACTTAGAAGTTTCAGGTGTATATTTTTGGTAACTTGAAGTTGAAGGGGAAGGGTAGATGTTGAGATATATAAAACCATTTCAAACTTTCGAGGAAATGTGTAAAGAAGGTGTTATTGTAGAAGTTGAACGACCTAAGGGATGGTCAAGCAATGTGCTAATTGTTGAAAAACCAAACAAGATTTTAAAGATTTGTTTATATCCCATATAATTCAATAAAGTAAATATAAAGGATTCTTTTTTAATACCAACACTAGATTAGTTATTATTTAGCTTAAATAAAAAAATATGGTTTATTTCCTTTGACCTTAAAGCGGGTATTTGGCAAATAAAATTAGAGGAAGAATCAAGTTATCTCTGTCACCAACGACAGATTAATAAAAACTAAAACTAAAAATAATATTCTGTTTAATTACCTATTTAATTATATTAATTATATATATTTTTATTTTATTATATTTATTATTTATAAAAATGATGCTCATTCAATTTGCCCCTAATTTAATAAATCTGTATTAAATATAATAAAACAAATTTATTAACTTACCTTTAAATAACAATGATATAATTTCTTGGCACACGTGTACTGCTGCAGTACGCGATAAAACCAAAGAATATTTAGGTGTTTTATAATAAATGTCAATTGATAGGAAAGTATTGAGCTACGATAACGATAGCAATCAATTTTCCAACAGTCGTCGTGACAAGTCGTGTCATGTCCCGGAATGTCCGAAATAAATACTACAATACGGCTAAAAAAACTTTTTTTATCTAAACAAATGGTGCGAAAAGTAGAATGTGAACAAAAAGTTTTGAGTGAATTATTGTTAGAACATCGGTGTACAACAATTTTTCATTGCGGTGCTGCTCCTTGTGAGCTGTTGTTGAATAGATAAGTGCGACTAAATTCCCAATATTAGAAACCAAATTTAAACCAAGAGTTCAAACTGGAGTGACTAACAAAATAGAGTTTTACAGAACAAAATACAAACGATAAAACTGCCAATGACAGAGTTGAATTTGCAATAGGCGAAGAAGTAATGGTAAAGGAAAATAAAATTTAGATACCTGGTGTTATTTCATCTAAAGATCGTATATATCCTAGGTCTTACATGGTAGAAGGTAGAAATGGAATACTTAGAAGAACATCAAAACATCTTAGAAGGGTAGGTGAAACATTTAAAATTAATAGAGCAGTAGATAACGATGATTTGATTATTAGTATAAATAATGAAAAAAGATTGAGATTATGGACAATTATAGTTTAAAGGAAGTAAGTGAAAGTCCTGAAGAGTTATAAGAGCAGGAATATGATGAAGAAATTCAATTAGTAAAAGTTCTGAAGAGTTAAAAGAAAAGAAAGATGTTAAAGAAAAGTCAAGTAGTGAAGTCAGTGATAGTCAAAGTAGTGGTTCAGAAGAGTTCAAAAATAAGGAGGCTAAAAGTGAAATAACCACAAGGGTTGGAAGGGTGGTAAAACAATCATATCAATTAAACTTATAACTTGAATTTGTATTAATTATTTTGTACTCTTGTTATTAGAAATTTTGATTTGAATTTAAAGGGATTAATTTTATAATCTTGTATTAGAGATAGAATTTTGTGTTTATATTAATGTGTAATTAAGCTTTATGGGAAGGATGGTATATGGTTCAACACTGTCAATACTAACCTAAAAAAATATATATTGCAGTAGTATTCGTTTTTTGTGCTATAAAATGTGAGAGGACACACATGGCTGTATTATTAATTAATAAAATACAACACTAGTAATGGACCTGTCTGTAATTTCCATAGATGATAAGTATATTGTGGAAGATGAAAG
>NC_042495.1:22648267-22664372 GCF_005508785.2 Acyrthosiphon pisum
GACCTAAGGGATGGTCAAGCAATGTGCTAATTGTTGAAAAACCAAACAAGATTTTAAAGATTTGTTTATATCCCATATAATTCAATAAAGTAAATATAAAGGATTCTTTTTTAATACCAACACTAGAGTAGTTATTATTTAGCTTAAATAAAAAAATATGGTTTATTTCCTTTGACCTTAAAGCGGGTATTTGGCAAATAAAATTAGAGGAAGAATCAAGTTATCTCTGTCACCAACGACAGATTAATAAAAACTAAAACTAAAAATAATATTCCGTTTAATTACCTATTTAATTATATTAATTATATATATTTTTATTTTATGATATTTATTATTTATAAAAATGATGCTCATTCAATTTGCCCCTAATTTAATAAATCTGTATTAAATATAATATAACAATTTATTAACTTACCTTTAAATAACAGTGATATAATTTCTTGGCACACGTGTACTGCTGCAGTTGGCGATAAAACCAAAGAATATTTAGGTGTTTTATAATAAATGTCAATTGATAGGAAAGTATTGAGCTACGATAACGATAGCAATCAATTTTCCAACAGTCGTCGTGACAAGTCGTGTCATGTCCCGGAATGTCCGGAATAAATACTACAATACGGCTAAAAAAACTTTTTTTATCTATTCTATTACTGATGAAAATGTTATAAGCAATAAAATACAGACCTACCTAAAAGTCTTTCTAATATTTTTAATATTTTTTATGGGGGCAATGACTGGGTTTCATCAATCAGTTTAAGAATATAATAAGTGTTCATGGATGCCCTAGGGTGTTAGTATCTGATAATGTACCATTTGGATCTAGTGAGTTTAGAAAATTCTGTAACTATTACAGAATAGAGTTCATACTTCTAGTCCAAATTATCTGCAGTCAAATGGATTAGACGAGCATGCGGTACAAATAACAAAACAAATGGTGCGAAAAGTAGAATGTGAACAAAAAGTTTTGAGTGAATTATTGTTAGAACATCGGTGTACAACAATTTTTCATTGCGGTGCTGCTCCTTGTGAGCTGTTGTTGAATAGATAAGTGCGGATTAAATTCCCAATATTAGAAACCAAATTTAAACCAAGAGTTCAAACTGGAGTGACTAACAAAATAGAGTTATACAGAACAAAATACAAACGATAAAACTGCCAATGACAGAGTTGAATTTGCAATAGGCGAAGAAGTAATGGTAAAGGAAAATAAAATTTAGATACCTGGTGTTATTTCATCTAAAGATCGTATATATCCTAGGTCTTACATGGTAGAAGGTAGAAATGGAATACTTAGAAGAACATCAAAACATCTTAGAAGGGTAGGTGAAACATTTAAAATTAATAGAGAAGTAGATAACGATGATTTGATTATTAGTATAAATAATGAAAAAAAATTGAGATTATGGACAATTATAGTTTAAAGGAAGTAAGTGAAAGTCCTGGAGAGTTATAAGAGCAGGAAAATGATAAAGAAATTCAATTAGTAAAAGTTCTGAAGAGTTAAAAGAAAAGAAAGATGTTAAAGAAAAGTCAAGTAGTGAAGTCAGTGATAGTCAAAGTAGTGGTTCAGAAGAGTTCAAAAATAAGGAGTCTAAAAGTGAAATAACCACAAGGGTTGGAAGGGTGGTAAAACAATCATATCAATTAAACTTATAACTTGAATTTGTATTAATTATTTTGTACTCTTGTTATTAGAAATTTTGATTTGAATTTAAAGGGATTAATTTTATAATCTTGTATTAGAGATAAAATTTTGTGTTTATATTAATGTGTAATTAAGCTTTAAGGGAAGGATGGTATATGGTTCAACACTGTCAATACTAACCTAAAAAATATATATATTGCAGTAGTATTCGTTTTTTGTGCTATAAAATGTGAGAGGACACACATGGCTGTATTATTAATTAATAAAATACAACACTAGTAATGGACCTGTCTGTAATTTCCATAGATGATAAGTATATTGTGGAAGATGAAAGTGTACCAGTACCTATTGATAGAATCCTGTTACCTATAAGAACGTTACCAGACCTTGAGTTTCCAGATAATTTAAAATCCCATACTGAATATAATCGTAATTTAGTACGCGAAAAGAATAAAGTAAGAAATAGAAGTACATATTATTACGTTTAGCTAGTTTTTTCTTATATTTTTCATTTTATTATTATCCGATTAATATGATTCTAGTTGATTCAATTACCCTGTCAACCTAATGTGGTTACATTGTTTGAAAACTACATTAGATATTTAGCAAGAAAGAACTTTAGTGATAATAAAACAACAAAAAGAGAAAGTCAACCTGAAGTACTTAACAAAGAACAACTAGAAATACGGTTACTATATATCTTTTACTATCAAATAAATCATTACATATAACAAACTTATACCTAATTTATTGTCTTTTATAAAAAAGTATTTGGCATTTTAATTTTTTACTTCTGTTTATTATTTATAATTGAAAAAAAATTTAATTTATAATTATATTTTTGTTTTATTTTTTAAATTTGTATAGTTACACACTTTGCGTTGAAACATTAGATGGTGTGAGGATTTGTTTTAACACTTTCTTATTTGAAATGTTGTTAGTTAACAAAGACGAACAAGCCCAATACCACGAAGCATTAAAAATGACTCTCCAACCACCTCAAAACAATATTATTTCACAGTATGATTAAGTTACTTATTATTTCTATAATTCAAAAATATTTTTCTTTTTTTTTATTCATTAAATATTGCAATTATGTTTTAAGAAATGGTGAACAAGACTATGATAATGTACCAAATTACGAAGAATTGGAAAGCAACGATAACAAAAATAATGTTAAAGGTAAAAGGAATAAATTTCTTAAATTTTTAATAAAATATGTTTTTATTAAATTGTTGTACAATTATTAGCTAAACGGGGAAACACACACAAACCAACCAGTCAATATGCTAGTTCTGATATCAGGTATTTTATAGAATTTTATGTTTTGTCTAAGACTTGTGTTTAATTAATGTGATATTATTCACAGTTTAACAAAATCTCATTGTTCAAAAACTGTAAAAGATACATTTGAAAAAGCCTGTGATGAGTATGTATTAAAAGCAGATTCTTGGAAAGCCGTCCCTGACAGTACATATGATGAAGAAATAAAACAGCCAGCTGTTGTATACGGTGTATACCATCTTTTAAGGCTTTTGGGTATTAATTTAAGAATTAATATTAAATTATATTTAAAACGTATTGTAGTAAAAACTTATTTTTACATATTACAATAATTTTATCAATTGAATGCTCAAGGAATATTATCAGTTCAATAAATTATTTCTACGTTTATCAAATTCTTTAAGAAAGTTATAGATTTAGAATTTAAGCATTTGGGTTCATTGCTAATGAAAGGAATGTTACTAATATACGTTTTGATTATTTTTTATTCTTGTTAAGAAAAATAATCTATTTTTAATTTGTAGAAAATTTGCCAAAAATATTGGCACGCACTAAAATAGACGATGAAAGACTTTCAGTTGTGTATTCATACTGTAACGGACTACTGAAGTAATATATTTAACTATTTTAACTATAGAAATCTTAAAGTTAAAACTTTTT
Organism: Acyrthosiphon pisum; assembly: GCF_005508785.2. Taxonomy (NCBI): domain Eukaryota; kingdom Metazoa; phylum Arthropoda; class Insecta; order Hemiptera; family Aphididae; genus Acyrthosiphon; species Acyrthosiphon pisum. The sequence continues at coordinate 22,651,857 of NC_042495.1, forward strand.
GGATATTTTACAATAATTTATTTACATTTATTTGTATAGGTACCTCTCAACTCAAACGTATTTGTTTGAAAAACAAGATGGATGATACAGAAAAATCAAGTGCTCCTATTGGAAATTACATAAACCATAAGAATATTTAAGTTTTTTCAAGGGACCCTTATATACAAATAAATATAAATGTTCATAGAGTGGGTACATTAAATAACTGTAAATTATTTATGAACATTATAAGTTAATATACATTAACTTATCTTTTTACTAGTACATACAATTAAGAATTTAAAAAACTTTTTCTATTGTTTACGCACAAGAATTTTTTTTATAATAGAGTATCAAATGCCTTTTTATAACAAATTAATAAAATAATTGTATTAGTTTGAAAATTAAATCTAATTTAAATTGTGTGATAACTGATGAGTATTCAGTATTCTTAAACTTAACTAATTAAATGTTCTATGTGACTATTGACTATGTACCTTTAGAATTTTTTTACCATGAAGCCCATAGCCTTCTAATCGTCTTTGCGTCAACTTTTGCACCAACATTTTCCAACATCACTATTGATTTTACTATAAGTTGAGCTAATAATACAATACCTATAATAGAAATAGAGAGATACAATGTATTACAATATGATACATAATATTATGTGATATTTTTGTTTAAACCAACTAAAAACTACACATATCAAAATCACTCATTATTCTCAAAATAGTATTTCACACGAATGCCAATAAAATTTACAAAACTTGTAGAACCTAACATACCTAAATTTTTTAAATTTGTTTCCAATCTATTTTATTTATGTTATTTTTTTTTAATGTATCACCAAATTAACATTTATTATTTGTATAACAAAATATTATAAATATTATTTTATTGACATTCATTGAAAAAAAAGACTAATATAATTGGAAACTGAAAATGTTTCTAAACAGTTCAAAACAAATCAAAATACTTTGAAAATGTAATCATGTATAGAAAATGCAAATATAAATATTCAGTCAAAATACACCTACAGTCATTTGTTTAAGTGTTGCACCAAAAACCAAAATCAACTTTCTCAAAAACAGATTTTGCGTAAAAATTCCCGTTTTTCCTTAATTTTTCTTTAATTTTTCACGGCGCTTTTGATAACTACTGGGAAATTTTTACTTTTGACCACCCAAAGTACCAACGAGATTCACTTTACTATCATAAAAGACACTGTTGAAGAAAAACTAAGCATTTTTACTGTCCTAAAAAGTGATGACAGCGACAAAAAAAATTTAAAAATTTAAAAAAAACACACATCATTGTAAAATCAATACATTCATCGTTTCACTCAGAATCTAAAATCAATTATTATAATGTGATATGGTATATTCTAGTGGTATACAACAATAGGTAGACAGGACATGTTTAATATAATAATACAACATTCAATATTTAAACAAATTGGTACAAAACAATTGCATAAAAATATTATAAGGCATATAGTTAATGTAAGAAAATAATTTAAATGTAATGGAACGCCGCGGCACTATGTGCTAACAAAAATTTGGCGTGAAGCAAACGGCGTGCATTTACGGGATGAAACGGGACAACAGAGGGTGAACGTCCGCTGTGACGATCTAAAAAAAAAAACAAACCAAGTCGTCAGAATTGGCTGGTACTGGTCGACAGGTGGCCGATCGCGGCGGTGACTTGCAGGTAACACGGCCGCGACCACGGTAACTTGGGCCGACGTCACTCTACGTCGACGAAACTGTTACAAAAGCATATTCTTCGACCCACGTTCACCAGCCATTTTGCGACGAATAACTTGGATCTTTTCCACGCACATTTTCGCCGCGGCTGGTGAGTTGTCCGCGGGAGTTCATCTCCCGCGCCGTTTACGGCTGTTTCTATCAAATCTTGACACGGCTGTCGCATCACGAGGTCGCCGTGCAAGTCGCTGGCTGGAAGTTCACACGGGGCGTCCTGCAGGTTAGGTTCCAGCTGCGCCATTCTTTGCGACCGCAGAATTTGTACCGCCCTGCGGACAGAGACCACCGGCAAGTCAAGCCGGCCAAAGGCACTCGCTAATGCCACCGGAAACGGTTCCGACGTCGCCGAATTCATTCGCGACAGTAGCTCGCTGGACATGGGATGGGATATCTGTGACCAGCATGATAACATCGCCAATGGTGACCGCGACGTTTTATTGGTCGTTTATTCGTCGTTCGTCTTCGTCGACGGCGCATAATAGCTTCATCTTGCATCCCATTGAAATCCTTTTTCAGTATAATATATTTTATTAATAATGAGTTTCGAAAATTCAAGAAATTATGCTTTCAAGATTATTTTGAACTAAACAATTATGTTATGCGTATACTCGTCACTGCAGTTTACAAATGTTACGACACTCGTTTCGATGGTTACCGACGGTTTTTCGACCACTTTATCGATTTTCAGCATTTTCGTAATAATAATTATATTGTTGTTATTTAAATTAATCGCCAAGCGAAATTACTATTCCTTAAAATAATACAGTGAAATCTCGAGAGCTCGGATCGGTCGGAGACAAAAAAAAAATTCTAGTTACCTATTGAAAACATTTTATTTTTAAATGCAGGGACCAAGACTTCAATACCTTTGATCGAACTATCGAAAATTCAACTTATGGTTATAGTCGTTCGAGTTATTGAGGTTCAGCTGTAATAAACAATACGTTTTAGTTTTTAAACCAGCGATTTCCGAAAAAAACAATTCCAACGTCTTTGCACGGCTGGGCACAACCAGTGCCGGATTTAGCGGGGGTGCAGGGGGTGCATGCATTGTACCGAGGCCTCAATACCAAGTTGTTACTGACAAGTGACAACCATTTATTTTGGATGGTTTGAATTTTGGATAATACTATTTATCATTGTTTATTTATATACACATTAATTATAATATATGGTATGCATCGTATACTATTTTCATATAATCGTACTATTTATTTAATCTCAGAGGCTCGCGCAGTCGCGCTAGTGCAGTATCTTGCTGGACAAACTAATAAGATAACCGTGGTTATACTTTTTTATTGTTTAATATAAACGGATTATGATTAACAGACATGCATTGGTGCAGTGTTATTGGTTTCAGTTATGTTATTTTGTACTTTTGTATTAATTATATTAATTTTTCATTTGCTTATTAAAATATAAATTATTAGGTACCTACCTACACTATTTTTTATTGAATTTTGAAAAAAAAAACACGTCTAACAGACAGTTTGAAAATGGTGCATTTAAACGACGGAGAAAAATGTTCAAAACAATGAATTAAAAAAAACTGATTATTTAATTAAAACAGGCGACAGCTAGTAAAATAAAAACCCAAAATTATAAATTAATTAATGGTATATTGTATAGGTTGGTGCAGTCAGCAACAGGAACCCGAACGCTCTGGATGGTTCCCAAGAGAATAAGGAAAAGTCTGGTGGTTAAATTCCATGACCTCAGCGGGCACTTCGCCGTTGAACGCACCATCTCCAGGATGATGGAACGCTACTATTTTCCACGTATGAGAAGATACGTCAAAGCTCACATCAATATGTGTCCTGAGTGTGCAGTATATAAGAAGTTGCGAGGGAGACAAGCGGGCATGCTACATCCCATAACTCCTGGTAATCGCCCCTTTGAAACGGTCAATATAGATCACCTGGGACCGTTTCCAGTAAGTTCTAAAGGAAATGCCTATATTTTAGTGCTGGTAGACAACTTAACAAAATTTGTTAAGTTATACCCATCAAAAACAGTACAATCAAGAGTAGTAGTAGGGCAGCTAAAAACATTTGCATTGACCTATGGACTACCTAAGTGGATCATCACAGACCGAGGAACAGCTTTCCAGTCAGAATGTTTCAACCAGTATTGTGAAACCAATGGTATAGAGCACCATGCAGTATCAGTGCGCCACCCCCGTGCAAATGGCCAAGTGGAGCGGGTTAATTCTACACTATTAGGAGCAATTACCACCCAAATGGGCGATGAAGCCACCTGGGATAAAAACCTTAGTGAATTAGAATTGAACCTGAACACAGCACCGAATCAAACCACTGGAATAAGTCCATTCTTTGCTGTATACGGTTATGATGCACTTAAAACGGATGGACTACTCGATACACTGACAAACGCTACTCCTGTATACCAGCAACCAGCAGCTACACAGCAGAAGTTGCGCGAAGACATTGCAGAAAAACAGGCTAAATGGAAAATGAGACATGACCAGCACCGTAAACATATGTCACTGGAGCTAGGGGAAATAGTGTACCTTAGAAGACCACCAGTGTCGACTGGAAGTTCAACCAAACTACAACCTAAGTTCAGAGGACCGATGGTTGTGACAGCAGTGAACGCTGGAGATACATACAAACTAGCTGACCTACACCACACAGGAGGGCATTTGTATGCTACAACCGCTCATGTTAGTGCCTTGAAGCGTTTTTCTGGTAAGAATGAGCTGTCAGAGGAGAGTGACACTGAACAGGATGGAGCAGTGAGCACTGATCAAGAAGCTGAAAAGGACACAGAGCTGCATCATCTAGAAACACCAGCGCGGCCAAAGCGAGTCCGCAAAACACCAGCCCGTCTAAGGGATTATTTGGTTAATTAAACCTATTTTTTTTTTTTTTGTTTTTTTTTTTTTATATATATGTTCCTTTGTTATAATTAGTCTTATACCTTATGTTTATATGTTTAATTGATAAAGTTTGTTAACATAATTATGTTGAAAAATTAGTATGTAGGTAATGAATTAACATACTAAATAATTTTTTTTTGTTGTTCTCTCTTTTTGTAATAAACTAACAAAGTTGGCCGGGGCGTCCAACAATGTCGGATGGCCGAATGTTATAAATTATGTGGAGGGTGGTCACCCTGACTGATCTCTCCCCTCCCCGCATAATGTAAGTAGGTACTCCCTAAGTATCTATAGCCGTGGTATGAACCTTAGTAATCGACGGAGTAGCGTAGGACGCCGTACACCGCTTATTATTTAGTTTGTTAAACTTTAAATCTGGAATTCTCCGTCTCGCCGTTTAACTGAGTGGTTTAAATAAAGTGTTATACAATTAAAAACCATCGTGTTATTTTTATTAAATTCCTGACAACAAATCTACAACATTATTAAATAAGCATGTACTTATGCACTAAAAACTGACAAAATATGCATTGGAATATGCCTTTAAAAGTTCAGGAATATGCATTCATATGCACTAAAAATCTAAAACTATACATCAAAAATAAGTAGGCAGATTAAAAAATTAAGTTTTTGAAATAGCAAAAATTATCTATTCATATTTTTAATAATTTTACATTGCGACAATTCTCATACATTTATTTGAGTATTGTGAAAAAATATAAATTATTGCATTTTTCATCAAATTTTAAACTTTCCATATTATTTCAATTGAAAAAAAATGTATGTTAAAATAATAATATCAATATAGGAATATCAAAATGATGAGTAATATGCACTATAAAAAAGAAAAACGTATAAATATGCCAAATGCCAAAAAAACCACTGAATATGCAAAATTAAACTACACATACTATGGTACCTTGAAATTAATTTCTATTTTATCTAGCATTAAATACATCTTAGTAAAATTGATACACAAATGAATGAACTTACAAGCCCTGCATATAAGTATTTTAACCAAGATTTTAAACATCAACAAAAATATGGATGCTACAATAATTTATACCTAAGCTATTTACCTATTGTAAGGTAAAGGTATACTCTGGTTCAATGACGACTTTTTCGATTTCTCCTCGTTTTCACTTCCTGTAAAACTAAATAACCTAGACAAAAAACAACCATGATTAGAAATAATATTTTTAAGAATATGTTATTATAGAATTACTAAATAGTAAATAATAATTAATATGGTACAAACTTTTTACGAACAGGTTTATTTTGTTCACCGTGACTACTTTCTGCTTTTTGAGTGGGATAATAATTACTATCATGGTTAGTATAAATAGCTGCTGATGGAGAAATATTGTTTAATGCATTTAATTCATTAGCCACAATATCATAATTAGTGTCCTCAACTGAACTAAAAAAATACAATATTTATAGTATTACAAATATTATCATTATTATACCTAAATTGTAATTAAAATAATAGATAAAAATATTTGTCTAAAGTACATACTTAAACAAATATGTAGTGGGACTGACAACAATAGTAGGTGAAAATGGAGGATCGCAATAATTAAGATCCTTAATACTTTCTTTATTTTCAAAATCATCATTAGCACTGTAAAATATATAATTTAATTATTACCAATAGTGTATGTATATTGTATACATATTTAACCAAATAAATGTATATAAATTAACATGACATAATAAAAAAATAAATAAAACTATTACATAATTTTATTGTGAAATAAACAACACTTACTTTATTAATACTGATATACTCTTGGTATCAAAATTATTTTCAGTTCCAATAAATAAAAAATCACCATTACAATTTGATATCTCAACAGGATATGTAGAAATACATTCAATGGATGACTTAGTGATATCTTCATTTTCAAATAAATATTTATTGTCATAATTTCTAAAAAAATAATAATTAGCTTATTAAAAAAACATGGAAACTATTCAATTACTAATAAAATGTTGTATATAATTATTTTGCATTAAAATTAGTTCAAATTATTTAGTGATTAAAGGGAGAGGAAGAAATATAAAGCCAGACAGAGTATTGTAAAGCAGTGATATATGAAATTTTAACCTTGATGTGAGCCGATATTTTGAAATATAATTAACTAGCACAGTATTGATTGAAATTTGATGTTTAACCTTAAATCAATATTATAATTTATTTATCTACAATCAAAGCAATAATTCTTAATACAGACAAATTGCATGTATAAAAAAATAACTATCACAAGACATGGTCCCAATACTTGAAAAAATAAAGAGGCAATGGGTGGAGATATATCTGCATCCTTCACTCAAGTGAATATATGACTATATTGTACTATATAAGATAATATGATAAAAAAACCGTTTACTTACTTCATAAAATCTGTCATACATATAGTATCAGAATTATTCTGAACACCTTTATTTTGTATAACAACATTTTCACTGAACATACCACTGTTAGAAATCTCAGTCTGTTCATCGTTTTTTACCTCAAACAAACTACAAAATTAAAATTATATTAATAAAATATTATACTTAACAATTATAAACATACCTATTTTAAAATATAGCATATGGTACCTACCATTGCGAACAAGAAAGTGTGTCTGGATGGTTACTTCCGAGGTTACTTCTTAATAACTTATCATTATCTACATGATTTACATTCAACCATTGTCTTACTTTTGAGTTTGAGTCAGGCTGCATGCCATAAGAAGACGAATCCTTTGCCACATTACGTCTAGTACTGCTTGTAACAGTACCTAATGAACCAGATTTTTTTGATAAATCGATCAACTTTGCTGACCTGTTTCTTCTGTGCCAGGCCTCCATAGAAATTAACCAAAAAAAAAATCCTTGAACAAAAATAAAAGGAACGATTTAACATTAAGCAATGATAAAGAAATATGTCTTAATATAAAATATAATCATTACATACTTGACTAAGTCTGTGGTAGTTAGACGTAAATTCTTGTAAAATAATAAAGTAATATTTTTAATTACAGACTGTCTAATAATTAGTAATAACCACGCTAATAAGTAATAACTACTAAGTTACTTATTATAAGTAGGTAAAATCACATTATCACATCAACGTCTTAACAAAACATGAAAACAAAGTAAGAAATATAATATATTGGCGGCAATTGAAATCGATAACACAGTAAATAGTTTTTAAATTCAAACTACAATAATATTATTAAGTCTATAAATACCTACTATTACAAAAATATTGTACAATATTATTGTAACCGTTGTTTTTATCGTATCATTGACATCATGTATTATTGATAAAACCTTTTAATACTAACCGACATTGAAGAACATGGCGATAGAACCTTTTCATACTTACGTAAACTTATCAGAATAAAAAAGTTCTATCGAACTACAACTATAATCACGATTCTGTAATTTTTCATGATATAGAACCTTTTCATTTTTTGTATCTCGCTAAGTATTGAATGTAGAAACACCGTTTTTGAACCAAAAGATGCACAATTGAAAATAAAACAAATGTATGCAAAAAAACGATATTTGAAAAAAGTGGACATAGAACCTTTTCATTCTCAGCCCGCGAAATATTAATGTTTGAAAACGCTCATAACTTACTTAAAAATTAAAATATCGTAAAAAACCAACGAAAAGGCACAGATAATGTTGTTACCTAAAAGTTTGATAATAAGTCAATTCACTCTAAAATCGAAAATGACAGCACCCTATTGAAACTATCGAACGAAAATTTGCTATAACGTACGTGTGTAAGACGGAGACAACACATGCGGGTGCGACGTCTGAGAAATTATTATTTGTTTTATTGTGCAATTTAAATACAGAACTGACATTTTACATTATCACCTAGGTATTTCAGTATCAATGATTACATCTGTACAACTATACTCAGAACAAGAAAGCCGCGACAACGACCAGGAGATGACGCTAATCCTGAAAAATAAAAAGACAAGTTAGATAATATTGATATACTTTCAGTTCCTGATCTAGAGAAATTGCTAGATACTATGATGCCTGATGCTAAGACTAAGGTAATTAAAGTTCCCTTTTCTAGAACAGATAGAGTTTATTTGAGTGATCAGTTTACTGATCTTTAAATTAAATGTATAGCATTTATTTGTTTCTTTACATGAGAAACCTTTTGCGATATAATTCTATTATTTGTGACCAGGAAAAATTTAATTTTATACTTCAAGATAGAGCTTTTAATAACAATTTAAATTTTTAGTTATAAAGCATATATATTATGTTTTTCTGTATGTATAATAATAACTGATCATTAATTATACATTTTATCATACATTTAATAGATTTTTAATTGTAATAATTTTATTTCATTTATAATTCATGTTTTATTTTTTCGTTTTGTGAATAATCTAAATCTATAATGTAGTGATCGCCGTGCAGGACACGTTGAACACTAATACAATAATTATTTAACGACGTCGCACGTTCGTCGTTGTCTTGAGTCGTGGATGAGAAAGATAGGTGATAATTATAAACACTTTTAGACTTTTTAAAGATAACAATAATTTAACACTTTATTATTACAAATTCAAATACACAATAATTATAAGCACTGTCGTAAGCTTGTTAGACCTACGACGAGGGCTGACTATCTTCTAAGTAATGGTAGGCGCTCTACCCGTATTTATGTGGGTTCTAACAATGACGTACTAGTGGCGTGATAGCTATATTCTAATATTACTTCCCTAGTAATGTCGAATTGCATTATTGTGGAACTAGGTAAATCAACTTGTTGTTTTCACCTCTGATCTACACTTCCCGTTATATGCCTACATTACCTATTATAAATTATATTAAATGTATAATATCTACATGATTAATATCATATTATAGCTGTGGGTATTAATACATCCCTAATATTGCTGAATTTCATTAATGTGTGACTAGCTATAACAACTTGTTGTTTTCGCCTTTGGCCTACGTTTCCTGTTATTTAGGCTTACTTTATATTCCGTATTAATACCTACATTACTACAAATAAATTATACTGTATGTATAATTTATTTATTCTATATTATTTTATTTAAAACAATATTATAGCTTTTGGGTTTACTACAATAATTTGAAAATGTGATTTTTAATATTCATTATATAGTAAATACATTTTGATCCAAATCTAAATAAAATTTGGTTCAAGAACTTTTTAATAAACAGTAATATTCTATGTACTTTTTATGAAAAAATAATTCATGCCGTGCCGTATAGAATCATTTTTAAAAATGAAATTAATTGTCTTTAATTTAGATATGATTTTACAATAAAATTTTTTTTTTTTGAAAATAATTGGCTTTATTTGAGGAATTTATACAATCTATACAGTATGTACAATAAGTAATATTAATAATTTACAAACAGTTGACAATGTATTCACATGACGAGGAAATCACACATTTGTAACACCTCCTGTTCACAATAAAAGTTAGTAAATTTTTTTGTTTTAAAATAAATAATAGATAATATTAATAATCTAAAATTAAAAAAAAAAAACCAAATAAAAAAATATTTTTCATTGAATAAAAGTCTTGTAAGAGTTACACTAAAACACAAAATCGATTTTGTCTAAAATTTTCCGTAAAAATCGTTTTTCAATAAAATGTCAATACAATTTTATTTATTGGCTAAAAAAGCTTGAAATTTAATACAAGGCTCCTATTGTATTGCTACAATGACATAAGAAAAATAACTGTTCCATTAGCCGAAGAGGGGAACTCACCGCCCGGACAAAAACCGATTTAATGCCTTTTACCTGTAAACTATATAAATTATTAAAAATCGTGAGATTAATGAAAATAAAATTTTGAAAATTCAAAATTTTGACAAAAACAAACTCTATAAAATGGCTTTCTTAAATCATTTCAAAAATAAAAAAAACTTTTATACTAAAAAATTAAATAAAATTAAAATATATGCATTGTCCTTGTCTCTGTGAGTCAATTAAAAAAACAGATTTATGATATATTTTTATCTTACGAGATATCACAATCGGATACCCGTCGTATAATATTATCGTAATTTTGTAAGTTAAACGTTAAAATTCGTATACCGCAAGTGTGATTGGATATATATTAAATGTTTTTATATAACAATCTTGTAGATAATTTTTTCCGACTGCAATTTTTATATGAAATTTTTTTTTGTACAACCAGTATAAAGCGAGATATTAACGCAAAGGCTAGTTGTTTTTTAGCGAAAAAATTAAATTTTATTAAAAGTGTACACTGAAAATATCATTTGGCTATTTTTATATATTATTACTTCCTCTACAGATTTTATTTGAAACTTTTTATAGTACGACCATTAAAAAACGACTTATTCAAAAAAAGGCTTGTAACCTCGAATAACCTTTAACGCGTATACATGAAAATCGATGTCAACTTTTTACACATTGTTTATAAAGATGTCATAAAATCGTGTACCATAAATCATCTACCTAGTTGGGAATTTTCCTGATTTGAACCCCTTTTTCTGTCTAATTATATGACTGTACTATAATATACGAACATCTGAATAATTCTTAATAACTAACTCTTAATAACTTATACGTCAAATCATATTTATTGTCCTATCGTTATATTAATTTTACGAAAAGATAACGACTTACGACACGCATTTATTTTGAATACGATCTATTGGACGAGTGTGTACCTACTAGTAAATGTCACGTAATAAAACAGTGTTTGGAAAGAACGTCGTTCATGAACGCGCACGTTCACGTTCATTTTTAGTGAACGATACGTGAACGCCACTCGTTTTATTAAAATAGAACGTGAACGTGAAACGACGTTTATAACGAAATTGATCGATTTTTAAGACGTTCAATTTATTTACCCTTTAATAAATATATTTATAATAAATATTAATTAATTTTATTATATATAAGCTGTCTAAATAGTATTTTTATTTTTGACTTGAGTTTTATATGTTTATAGGTTTTTATAATATTATAGGCTCGGTCAAACAGAAAGCGGGCTGCCCGCGTAAAATAATACAAAGACCGCTTGCCCGCCGCGGTCCGGGTACCCATAACACATGGCGGACGATAAGTCCTGGTACAAAAAGTCCGGAATGAAAAAAGTTGTACAAAAATTCCGGATTCATTTTTTGATTGCCGGACAAAAAGTCACCCTCTGTTTAGCCTTTACAGCAGGTAAACGATTCATAAAAAAAATGTATAAAAAATAAATGAACGACCCAATGAACGCGTTCATTTTTTTATTGAACGTTCCGAACACTGTAATAAAATATGAGAGTTAGGTATATATACCTATTATAATTTTAAACACCGTAGAAGTCAGTAGTATATACCTCATCTCTGACGATAACTTTTTGACCACCAAAAATTTTCTTTTTCAAACTTCTAAATAATGTTCGGAGAATAAAGAAAATCAGTATATTTAGTTGTACCTACTATATAGATTATCGGACATTATATTATACAATATGTATAATGCCATGTATGATAACCATTATCATCATTTGTCATTGATTTTAGAATATTTTAGAATATATTTAATATCGTTTTAATGACTATAATGACGTAATGTATAGTTTACATTACCTTAGGGTGGGTTGCATAAACGTCCTGTAGTGACTTACCAAACCGTTATCGCACCGTTAACCGCTAACGGCTCTGTAAACTATCGACTACTGGACCTGTAAACTACAGATCGGATTTTGGTTCTGTAACTTACAGATCGATTAATTATACGAATTTTATCAATGTTATTGGTGATAATTTTGATAGTGAATTGTTTATTTAATTATTTGTTTAGACTCAATAATTAAAAAATTTCGTTGTTTCTTTTT
>NC_042495.1:22664472-22680445 GCF_005508785.2 Acyrthosiphon pisum
AATTAAATAGGGAACCTACCTAATAAACTATTTATTTTCTGAAATATAATTATATGTAGGTACATAAACAATCTTAAGATTAGAGCTGTTTTTGAGTTGGTTTAATATACCTTAAGAGTATAATAATATTTAATTGTGAGGACTATTTTTTTTATTATAATATTTGGCTAGAATTCTAAACGTATAGTGTTTATAATACGCGATCTGGACGCTAAGAAGAACTATCGTACACTAACAAATTCAACAAAATCAAGAAAATTAATAATTCGATTGTGTAACCACAAAATACAATTTATGCCAAGCCTTTAATCATAACTACTTATTTTAGTATGTTTTGTTTTTTCCAGGTGATGTGTGTTAAAGTGCGTCGAACACTGATTGAATATAATATTATCGAAAAATATTAATTAATATACCTATTTTAATTAAAAACGTATCTCCGGGTCAACCGTGTACAGACGACACCAGATGGGTAAAAATATAAAAACGAATTATTCAACAGTGAATCATAATAACGACGCCCGATTATAATATATTAGTACCTAAAAGGTGTCTATTTACACAGTGAAATGTTGTATAACGGAATTGTTACTGACAGAAATCCTGTCCGTTTAAAATCTGATCTTAAAGTAATTATAGTTCGTTTTAAGAGGATGCTACACAGATATTATTTTGTAGTCTCTATCTTACACGTGCGTAACATAGCAAATTAGCGCTCAGCAGATCACGTTAGTTAAAAATTAGAGTGAATCAGCCTATTATGAAACTTGATGGTAAGAACATTATCCTATGTTTGTATGTGGGTTTTTTTACAATAACTCAGTTTTTAACTGAGTTATGAGCATTTTTGATTTACGCTATATCATATAATGCTAACTTGCTAACAAATTGAACTATTGTAGTACTCGTGTACCTGTGTAGCGTTCTCTTAACCGGAGATTGTAAGAGGTGGCTATCCATATAATGTTAACAGTAACTGTCGGTTTATGTTAATTTGTTGAATTTTTTTAAGTCATAAAAATGTTTAAATATAAAAACTACTGGTTTCTATAAATCTAACCATCAACATAGGATTGAAAATTTATATGCAAGTATAAAATGTGTTTATATTTGCTTTTTAGTAAAATAAAATAAATTAAAATAAAAAAAACAAGGACTCAAAATCAAATTGTATGTAAATAAATATAATATAGACACAGCTCATAATAATGGAAACCTGTTCATTTTCACTTAAGGTAAATGTTTATTGTAACCTTAAAGATTTATGAAATTGAAAAATATTTAGGACTTGTTTGATTATAAACAGTTATTGTGTTAAAAAAATAAATATAATATTGTATACACAAAAAACTAAAGTATTTTTACCAAGGCTTTTAGTAGTATAACATTGTTATGTTTGATAAACAACAAAACATGAACAATTAACAATTTTTTTTAAACATAACTTGTTAGGCACTACTTATGAACATTTTGAGTTTCTAGTTAAGTCAAGCTTTTGATGAATCTATTTGCATTGAGTGTAACACTTCATCCAAAAGTTGTAATGCTCGATGTAAATGAACCTTATAATAATTGTAAATTCAAATTAGAGTTGTGTGTTATATTATTATTAATTGTTGACACTAAATTTAATATAATCGTTTTGGAAGTACATACTTCTATCCAGCATGGAGTCTCTTTAATGCTACTTCGTGGATAGTTGGGACCCCAACCTTTTACAAAACTCAATCTTAATATGCACAATCTTGTTAAATCGTCTACTCCGATACCTGCTGCAGCATTCAACCCTTTAACAAAAGTTTAAAAATATAATTATAAATTCTATGATATGCTGTAATATATTTAGTGAATTACAGAAACACATACTTATAACTGGATCAATACCATCCACAATTTGAGATCCTGCTAGGTGCCCTGCAACTGCTGCCGCTTGTGCAGCAGCTGCGTTTTTAGCTGTTTCTGCTTGTAGACACATTTGCTTATAACACTGCCTAAGATCAAAAACCTAAATAATTTAAAACATGTATCATATCAATAAAAACAAAAACAAAAATGTATTATACTTCAATTATCGAAATATACTTAACATACTTTAATGTATGCACGAGGATAAATTTTATGGACTGCATCTCCTGGTGCTCGGCCAGCTTCTCTATCTAAATAATATGACTGCACAAAAACTGATTGATTACTCAGACATTTTAACCAAACATCTCCTTCTCCAATCAGATCTAATTGAATACCTTTCCCAATATGCAATCTGTAATGACCATTATTTATTAATGTTGTAAATATCAAGCTTACACTATTAACTAATGTTGTTACTTATTTTTACCTAACTCTTTCACTTTGTTCTGTCCTTTGAACATTACAGATGGCACCCAAACAAAATCGATTACCTCCTGAGGGATCAACATAACCATCAACAGTGACATGAGGGCAAGTAGATGTAACCTTAAACATTTCTCCTACTTGAGTATCAAATTCAAAGTAAGCAATTAAACACCAATATTCAGGAGCTGGCTGAGATGATAATAAACCATTCAGTCCCATTTCTCCAGTCCCAGACTCCCCCCCTAGAAAAATAATATAATTACATTCAAGAGGTATTTAAATATAATATAACTGTAAAAGTGTAGATATTCAATTTACTCACAAAATATTGGATGTGGTGGTTGCATGGAATGTGTATAAGTAAGTGTGCATTGTACTGGTCGTTTATCTGTTGTTGTACCAGGCATCAGGGTGATAGGTTCTCGATAATGATGAGGTGTTATTGTTTGACTAGGTACTGTATGTGAAATAAAAATATTACTCAGTTTATTGAAAATAATTTTATTAAAAGATAATATAATTACATAAATTGTCTTTCTTTTTTCCTTGGAACATACTGGGATTTTGTAATGGCATGTATTTTGGTCCTATAGCATAAACAATTATAAATTAGTTATAAGATTAGCAAAAATTATTAATTAACTTATCTACCCCTTACTAGTCACAAAAGTGTTTGACATTACTAATATGTATAGTTTAATTGTCATATATTTTCTATATAATGTAGAAATATTTATATATATATTCAAGAGCTTTATGTTATACATTTGAACTATTTTTTAATAATATTTAGTATTTAACATAAACTACAAAAACATGTTGACTAAATAATAATACAATACATTCAACAGGATGAATTAGAAAATATGATTTAAAACCCTTAAGAAAAATTAGTTTTGAAAACGTTGTACTGACTATCCTTATACTTAATGAAGATGTGACAAACAATATTAATTGACTAAAAACAAAAATTACAAAGAAAAAATGCAGCTAATATAAATATATAGTACGTTTCTTAACAAATTATTAAAATAAATATATTTTGAATATTACTAATAAATTAGTTATAACAGATAAAATCTCAAAAAAAAAAAAATTAAAAAATACCAGAAATAATTAAATAAAGGAAAATTGTACTAGTATACAATTTGTCATTGTGAACATCAATAATTGTTAAATAATTGTTGAGAAATTCCCCTATTTTTTGGCTTTACTATTAAATCAATTTATAAAATCTGTATTAACTGATGACATGGCACTTAAGCTTAAAACATAAATAATCATATAACATCAGCAGTTACATCATTGAAAATTATATCAATAAATATTTGATAGTAAACTCAAGATAATGTAAATGATAAATTGACAATTTTATATTATGGCCATAATTAATACATAATCAGCTATCTTTCATAAATTAATTTTCATAAATATTAATTGTTATTTTATAATATTATATCATATTACCTATACAAGGGAATTTCAGAACCTAAGTTAATATACTATTTGTTAAATAACTTACTATTGGGTGGTGCATGTGATGGTGTACTCGGGATCCAATTGTCACATGGTTCAGTCTTAACTCGTACTTGAGAATTTATACCAATTTGATGCTGCTGTAGTGTGGGCCGAAACAAACAAACATCTCCTATAAATAATTATATTCTACTAATAACTGTAATAAAATGCAAAACTATAGTAAAATTCTTAAACATAAAATAATTCATCTCAAATCTAATTAATTGGATATATAGAAAATATTAACCTATCATTACCATATGCAGTTAGTATTTTAAGAATTGAAATATATTTTCATAGTTAATTCTTACTAGCAGCTTGAGAGATGGTTGATTGTTGAGAAACATCAGTGGCTGGAATTTTGTGGTGACATAAAAGAGGTAAGTGATGTTGTATACTCATAGGCGGGCTGTTTCCAGGTACATCACTGTTCATATTGGAACTGCTAACTTGACTAGAACAAGTTGGCAAGGAAGACATTCCTTCCCCGCCAGCTTTATACTCATCTTTTTGGCTAATTATTCGGCCAGAACCATTAGTAGATGTACCACTTTGTAGCGTTAGACCACTTAAATCTAAATAGTTATTACACTTAATAAATAATCATAATAATATAAGTAAATAATTAATTTACCTATGCCTGGTGATACAACACGGTCATAATGATACGGATTAACACACACAGAATCGCATTTTAAATCAAAAGCATATTGGCAATACTTTAAGTGCTTGAGCTCATTTTTATGTAGATCTGGCCATCGCCAGATTCTTGCATATATAACATGCGGAAAAACTTTACGCCCAGCTATCTATAACAGAATACAATTTAAATTATAAATAATAATAGCTATTTATGCGCCTAATGGGTAACTAATTAATGTTTGAGATATTTCGAGAGATATTTAATTATTAAAATAATAATTAGAATCTGAATATAAAATTTAAAAAAAAATAAACAACAAATAACTATTCAATAAAATGTACAAGTTAACTTAATTTTTTAATTGTCAAATTTTTAGATATGAAAAATTAAAACATAATCACTCACCTGTAACCGTCCATCTAATGTTCTTTGTATTGTAACACATTTACTTGGATTCGATCCATTTGTAGTTATAACTAGAATAAGACTATCTAATTCATCTCTTTTTCCCTAAATAATTAGTAAACATTCATTATTTATTAGCACAATTATAGGAATGTATTGAATTGAATATATAATATATAAATATATAAGGTAATAGGGAAATTTAATTTTAATTGTCCATTCAATAGTTACCTTTAACTTTTTAACCAGTGACTCAATCGCTCGTTTGGCAAATGCTTCTTTTTCCCATCCCTGTCGATAGCACATCAAACTTTGTACTATTCTCAAACAGGCATCAGCTGACGTCGGTGTACTGGTTTGTTGCATTTCTCTGGCTTAAATTCAGAAAATAAATTAGGTACTATGATGAAGAAATACAACGGCTCCGGAGTGTGCAACAGTTAAATTCATAAAAAAAAAAACATTCCTTTTGAAATATGTTTTATCCTAGGTTTGCGATAGAAAAATGAAAATGAAAACAACAAAACAACATTAAAGGAGCTGCAGACACTTTGTCACAGTTGGTGTGCGGTCGAATAACTCCGCAGGGGACTTAATAATATTATTATAATTTATGCCGATAAATACCTATTTGTATCTTTAATATTGTTATTCGTTTGCATTTATACATTTGAATTTAAATGTTCATAGGTTAAATATTTTGTATAATTTTGTAAATATATATGTTGACCCACGATCCGGCAAACTATTGTTTTTCCAACAGATCGGTGATCACAGACCCGTTCTCCGCGACAAGGCTTATAGATAATATTATATTATTAGAAATCAGACTATTGACCAACATGGCTGGATGATTGCTAGTACGTATCAGGCCACCACACGACGCGATTGTGCACACATAAATCCTCGATCCTGTGTCCCCCCAGGCCAGGCATACAGGTACATTGTACTTCTATCAAGTATTCTAGTAGAACACCGAAGTCGTTTACGCCGATGATCACCACCCCAAACAGAGCGGACTAGACAAATATTATTGTAGACAATATAACGTACTTGGTTGAGGAGCTGGCGAGTTTTGTATTTGTGTTGGTCCAGGAGCTTGTACATACTGTTGTGCTTGCGACATCATGTGAGCGTCCGTTTCCATTCGAAAGTTTTCCATGTTAACCACGGAATTTAATGAAAACACCAAAGAAATATTAGACAACTACCGATGGCCAAGAATTCACGAGTGTAAAATTAACAATAGATAACAGCGTTGAATTTAAAATGATAAGAAAACCATGAGATCCAAACGTCTACCAAACGTCGTTTGTATTGGTCGAGGAGTTTGTGCATACTGCTGTGCTACCGGCATCAATAGTGAGAGTCCGTTTCCATTCGACAGTTTCCCACATTAACCACGGAATTCAAT
This sequence comes from Acyrthosiphon pisum, assembly GCF_005508785.2. NCBI lineage: Eukaryota > Metazoa > Arthropoda > Insecta > Hemiptera > Aphididae > Acyrthosiphon > Acyrthosiphon pisum. The sequence goes on from NC_042495.1 coordinate 22,670,787, forward strand.
GAAAACAACAGCGAAATACTACCGACGGCCAAAAATTCACGAGTGTAAAATTAACAATAGATAAAAGCGTTGAATTTAAAATGATAAGAAAACCATGAGATCCAAACGTCTACCAAACGTCGTTTGTATTGGACGAGGAGTTCGTGCATACTGCTGTGCTAGCGGCATCAAGTGAGAGTCCGTTTCCATTCGACAGTTTCACACATTAACCACGGAATTTAAATAATTTAATGAAAACAACAGTGAAATACTACCGACGTCCAAGAATTCACGAGTGTAAAATTAACAATAGATAACAGCGTTGAATTTAAAATGATAAGAAAACCATGAGATCCAAACGTCTACCAAACATCATTTGTATTGGTCGAGGAGTTCGTGCATACTGCTGTGCTAGCGGCAGGGTTCGCAGTTTTAAACATTTTGTTTAAAAACATTTGTTTTAAACAATTGAAATTAAACATTGTGTGTTTAAAACAAAATGTTTAAAATATGTTTTTTTATGTTATATGTTTAAAAATGTTTTTTATAAATTCTTCTAAAACTTAAAAAAAAAATAGGTACCACATGTTATTATTTAAATTATTTTTGTAGTAAGTAATAGCTAACTAATTATATTAATTATATTAAATTGTAATTCAAATTTATTTTTGTTCTATTGATAATTTAACAGTCCAATTTATATATTATTATTACAGTTTTATTTAAATGGTTAATACAAATTACCAAATTATTTATTCATTTTAAAAATGCATTCACCTATAGTATATTAGTATATTATTATATAGAAGCATAGGCATATACCATACCAATAGTGAAATAAATTACATTTCATAGGATATATTTTTAAGTAAATCAATAATCACATTATTGACTGTTTTGCTATTATGAAAACCATAACACAGTAGCTACTACATATTGATTGAAAAAAATCATACAACTTATATTAATTACTTAATACTTTCTGAAATACTATAATACAATATTTGATTTATTTCAGTCTTCTTTAATTTCTTTATTAAGTCTTTTAGTCTTGACAAGATTATAAACAGGTAGAAACATAACAAATAACAATTTTTAACAAAAAGCAAAACAATACAATAGATTTTTAACTTAAGTAATAAACTAATAACTTATAAGTCTAACAAAATTTAAAAAAATTTATAATAATAGCACCTTTTGTCAGATAACAATAACAATTTAAAAAAAAAAATCTTTAACTCTTTATGTAATAAGTTAAAAAAAAAATAATAATAACTTTTGTCAAATAAATATAACAATTTTAAAAAATAACCTTTAAGTTAAAAGTTTAAAAAAATAATAATAACTTTTGTCAGATAGTACATAGACACATAGTTAGTGGCATCAAGTGAGAGTCCGTTTCCATTCGACAGCTTCCCACATTAACCACGGAATTTAATGAAAACAACAGTGAAATACTACCGATCGCCAAGAATTCACGAGTGTAAAATTAACAATAGATAAAAGCGTTGAATTTAAAATGATAAGAGAACCATGAGATCCAAACGGCTGACGTCTAGTGTCTAGTAGACATTGTCTACACGTCTTTAGGCAGGTATATAGCATTGACCTATGATAATATTCGAAGCTGTAGTCTTGTAAGATAATTACAAGTGTCTGTGTACGCGACAAGGAGTCGAAATAATGGTTCGATTTTCAACTTCAGTATCTTTTCAGGTTGGACGGTCAATCTAGTTGGTTCTTGGGGAAGTCATAATTTAAAACCAATCTCACCATATTTTTAACCAAACATAAAAATAATTTATGGAGGACGTCCTCCTTCTCTGGTGTCATCTGGGCAATGCTAAATAGCTACTCTAAACATCATATCTCTGCTGGGCGCAATTTACTACATATTATTATAAGTGTGTACCTACCTACCTGAAATGTATTGGGCGCAATTATTATTTACGTTTGTCCAATACAACAGATACCGTGATTAGAACAGCACATGCCCTAGCGCCGTGCTCGAATGAGGCCACGTCTTAACGTACCATGAGCATGATAACATGAAACATTGATAATATACTGCGGTGCAAACATTATATTATATTATAAATTATAGATTGAATATCTTCAATGTATCTTGCGAATAATGCATCTATATCCTATAGCCCTAGTCGCGTTGTAGAAATAGTATAATATACGAGCAGTGAAGCGAGTTATCGGTCGCCGCCGACAGATTTATGCAATAGCCACTCTTGCAGGGCTGTACTAAAGAGGTTGTTCGAGGGGAGGGAGGGGCAATAGCTTTCCCTGGCTTATGTTAGGGGTCTAAAATATTTTTACGATGATAATAAAGTAAAAACGATGTTTTGTAATATTGGTTCCCAATCTACAACTGCGGGATATTATTTTTTGGGCGAAGAGAAAGATTGTTTTGTTTAAATAATATCTTTTTGTCTAGGTAAATACTAAATTGGATAGCTCAAATCCTATAATTACCTTATGGCTTGTACCATATATAGCCATATAGGAATATGCTATAGAAATACTATCTTTATTATTTTATAACAAAAAAGCCAATAGGTATCCAAATACTTAAGTCAACAAAAGAGCGCTGTTACATCGATTTATTATGAGAACAATCTACATTATATTTTATAATTTATAAAATAGAAGCACGTTTTTTATTTTATGTAAATAGTAACTGGAAAAGTAGGTAGGTTACTACAGTTATGTCTAATCAATTGGCCTAGCCTCAGGGAGGGTTTAAATCTTTTAATTTTTTTAATTTTTTTTTTTCAATAATTGTAAATAAAATTGTATTTGTTGGGTAAAAATGCGTGAAAATTTAATACAGGGCTCCTGATATATTTTTACAATAACAGTTGAAAAATATTAAAAATATAGTCTTAATTTTTTTTTAATGAGCATTTAAATTTCAATTTTTGACAACATTTATCAAATTTAAAATTTAATAATGATTTTGTAGTTAAAAATGCATAAAATGTTTAAATTTTATAGCTTAGGATTGAAAATTTAAAACAAGGTTCCACGTAAATAGGTTATATATAAATTACTTTATTCACAATAATATCATCAAATACACCTACTTAGTAATATTGGTGTCTGACCGTCTTCGCTCAGAATCGTTTTTCATATACTATAGTACTTAATCATTGAATTTAAATTTAACACCATACAGTGACCCACTTATAACCTACTGTACAGCAGAGCGACACCCATTTTCCCACCATTTTTATAATCAATATCTTGTTATAGATTACTGAATACTGAGCCTGAAATTTGAATAATAACTCGTGAGAGGCCCAGGATCTTTTTATGTTTATATGATATCTTTAGTGAAATAGAAATAACACAAGTAGATGATATCTTGATTTTCAAAAATATCTAAAGATGCCAAAAAAAATGATTTATTTTAAATCCTTCTATTTATTTTTATTGATGATGAATAAACAAAATACTTAAAACTGCTTTAAAATTTAATTTTAAAATTACATAACCCTGATTCCTAATTTAATAGTTATACTGTTATTTGTATTTTTGCATAAATATTTCTATACAGTTGAAAATATATAAACAGAATAATATATAATATGGCATATGCTGAGTACGTACAACAGAGTATGATTTTGGCTATGAAATTATTTTAAAAATATGAACAATTTTGTGGTGAAATTACAATTGTATTGATTTTAATTCTTGCTTGTTACAAATAAAAATACATTTATGTGTAAAAAAAACTGAAAATAATATAACACCTATTAAGTTTTAAAAATTATTTATAATATTAAATAATTTTCAATTGTACTGTTTAATTATATATCTGGTGAAGCCGAGCCGGAACTGGAACCTGATCCGCTTCTGAAAATAAAAAAAAATATTGTTACAAAATTAGTAAGTTATTAAATATTATGTCTTAAAATCACAGATGGGTAAGTTAATAAAAATATGAAATTAAATAATTAACTGTGGAAAGTTTAGTTAATTCAAATAAATTGCCAAAAATAAGTTCAATCAAATAAGTTAAGTTTAAAACAAAATATTTAACTAGATAAGTTTAAAGTTGAGATTGAAAATACTCTTAACATAACTCAGTTAAAAAGCTATATATTTTTTTAAATTTGAAATATTCTTCAGTCATAAACTACCCTAGTGATTTGATTTACATAAGCATTTATTAAGACGTTTAAATAAACAGTTTAACACAGTGGAAAATTTGATTATTATAATATACTAGCTGATCCCGTGCACTTCGTTACCCATTAAAAATACCAATGCTATATTATGAATAATATGTTTTATTTTTATAATATAATGGTTACATTAACAACAATTTCAAACCAATGCAACCAATAATAATTATTATTATAGCTTTGAAACCCACAGCAACCATTAAATATAGATAGATAATCAGAAAAATAATGAACAAAATGTAAAAATAATTATCGAATCATTATTGTCTAGTTGGTGCCGTATGACACCAAAAGAAAATTAACTTAACTGCAGGACAATGAGAATCAACTTTAAAAAATTAAGTTACAACAATAACAATTTAACTGAACAAGCTAATAAGTAAAAAACCAAAATAATTAACTAGATAAGTTAAAAAGTTAAAAAAAAATTAACTTTTTAACAAGTAAATGTTCACATTTGTTTAATATTATTCAACACACTACTATAAAGTTACACAAATCCAGATTTTAATAGGGAATAATTTGTTATTTATAGAATATAATATGTTCAAACTTGAATTATTTTTACATTTTTAACAATTCCAGTTTACGATGCATGTCATGCTCATCCTTCTTATGAGGTTCTGCCACATGGTACTGGATTCGAGACAATAAAACTTTACACTGACTAGCTTCAATATCAGCCCGACTAATATCATAACTCTTATGATCACTCTTATGGACAAACAAATATTGGAAATATCTAAAAAAAAAACAATACAATTATAAAACTTATAAACCAATAATATTAAAATACTTATGTGATAATTCAACTTCATTAACAGCTTTCAGTATATTTCTCAAGTTTGATTTATCATCTTCCAGTATTTGAGTTGCTAGTTTTTGTAGGACAAAAGCAATATTGTAAATTATAACTGTATCCTGAGGAGCAACTCTTCGAGCCTAACATAAAATAAAAATTTTATGTAAACTGCATTAGCTTATATAACAAATTATTATGTTCACCCACTTTCAAGAACACAGTTTTTGCTTATTTGAACTTTCCTTCTCTGAAGTATGCATGCCCAAGATATTGTAGTATTTCAACATTGAATATTATCATGTTTAGAAAACTTCTTCATACAGTTTTTATACTATAACATATTTACATATTACATGAATATGAAGTCACATTTAATATTTGACTTTTAATCTGGAAAATGTCTACATACCATTTTAATAGCATTAATATACTGTTTTTGTTCAATGCATATAATATTATGTGCAATATTCAACAAAACATAACAAAAATCAGTAGTAGCTTCTAATACTTGAGCAAATATATCTCTTGCCTCATTTGTACAACGCTTATGTGCAATAACACAACCTTAATAAACAAATTTATAGTTACAAAGTTATTTTTAGTAGAACTGTTATACATATTGGTTCATAATAGTACGTTCTTATCATTGAGCATTGACTTTAAATTCTATAAAGAAAAATCTTCTCAAAAAATTTATTTGAGAATAATTTGGCAATAAATGTAAGGTCATAAACAAATTTAAAATTATATCTTTTGACTTTTACTAACAAAATACTGCATGCTTTCGGAGGTGTGCTTGGGAATTTTTAATTTGGGGGGGGGGGGGGGGTTGTTATAACTAATAGTACATTTAAATAAATTGTGGTGGTAATACCAAAGACACAATACAGTGATTTAACGGACAAAGAGGAAGGATATTTAACCCCTAACTCCCCGACCACTATAGTGACAGCATTTTGTAATGATAATATTATAATAACATTATACTAATATTATTCGTGATTATAACGCTATAATAATATTTTTAAACAACAAATTGCAGTCTGGGATAGACATGCCACTGCAAGTTTGTCAGATTTTTTTATTTAAAATTTATATTAGTAAATGTAATATGAACATTAATTTTCCTTAGTCAAAAAATCTTTGAATAATAATTTGACTAATTTGTATTATTATAAAATAATGACATAAAATACTAATTATTTTAAAATTTAACACCATGTATAAAGTTAAATAATATTTCTATGTCTCATTACACCATAGCCTAAATAAAACTCAATAAAATCCTAGTTACTACCCTAATTACACTTATAATCACTAACTAATTCCATTAGCTGCTCATATGTTCTTTGAATCATTTTTTAATACATTTGTAAAAAGCTGTAATGCTAAATCTTTATGTATTTTTTTCTGGTCCTTATTTTTCATTGGTTGATATAGAGTTTGTAAGTAAATATTTCCCAGAGAAATTAATGAATAAGAATCATTTGATATCGAAGGGTTCTTAAGACAATCAAAGTATTTGAATTTTATGTAAACTTTATTTAAACATACCTTCAACACACGTTCAAATTTGGTTTTCGCAGGACCCCATTCCATTTTTGCTAATTGTAAGTTTCCAAGTAGTAACCAGGCATTAAGATGTCCATTGTCTATACCCAATACTTCTTTAAACTAATTAGAAGCATCATTAATTTGGTTACGAGCTATACAACCCAAACGTAAATAACCTGGAAATTAGTAGATTACCTACAATACCAATCATAGCATAAAAGTGAATCAAATAATTTGTATACAATCAATATAAAAAGGATTCTCCTTATGAATGTCTTTGTAAATTGTTTCTACCTTCTGGAACTGGTATTGATCTTCATAAATCCTTGCCAAATTGTACCTACATAGTTGTAACAATATTAGAGTTATAACGCTGTAGGTCAGCTTCAGTCATTTTCTTTGACAAACTCAAAGATTCTTCGAGTTGAGAACGAGCTTCATTCATATTATCAAGCCTTTAGTTAGAAATAATTAATTACATTTTTATATTTATAATTTGTTTGATTTGACATAAATTCATACTTATAGTTTGATGCAGCCACATTATTAAGTATTTCAGGTAGAATTTAATTATTAGCCCTGTTACGTATTAAACTCATAGCTTTATCATATACAGGTAATGATTTTTGTAAATTTGATTGTTCTAATATTTGAGCTAAACTTATCCAAGTTTCTGCATCATCTGGAAAATGTTCTGTTACCTAAGATCATAAAATAGTAATTAAAGTTTTAAATTTGTTTTCATTTTTAAATTACATACTCTTTTTAAATATATTTTTGCATTATCTCGTTTCTGTTGATTATTTGAAGCAGCATACAATGAACCAACCAATTTTATAATTTCATAATTTCCTGGATCAGCTTTAAGCACTTTTTCATAACACTGAATCGCCTAAATAAATTTGAAAAAAAAAATACATTTAAATAAATATTGACATAAAGGAAAAAGTTTATGAATAAGTATTACATTTTCCTTATCACCTTTATAAATATACATTTTACCAAGGTGATAATGTGGGAGTACAAATGTAACCGGTGCAAGCTGGGTTGCTTGATAGAAATATTGAAATGCTTGGTCATACTTGTTCTAAAAGTTGTATCATATTAAATTTATATGTATAAAACAGTAGGTACCTATTACTAAAAAGAAAACCCGTATTACCTGTACATGAAAAACTCGAGCCATATGATAACAAATTGCATCTCTCTTAGCGAGATGAGCTGTTACTTATAATTATTATTATTATTATTATTAAACGATTCATTCAAAGCACGACTAAACAAATTATCCTACACATTTAGAAAACATTTGGATAATATTTAGATAAAAGATACTAATTATAACCACATTCTTACCGTATCGCGCATAATCGATTGATCTACTAATGAATAACGTTGTTTGGTCTTGGTAAAAAGTTCACGGCGTGTATCTTTATTTTTTTATCGATTAGCTGTGTCCGCATAGCATCCTGCTAACATATCTAGAGCTATCATTTGATCCTCTTTGCTATCTTTATATTGTACATTTGCAAATACACGTGATGACTCCAACAACCTATACAACCTAACCAATGCATCTGAATTGCCTTTTTTGTGATACTCCAACTAAAATTTGTAATAAAAATAATATAATTCTATACTTATCTTCAAATCAGGTAAGTTATTAAAAAAAACATACAGCTAAATTGACCCATATTATGTAGATTTGATTTTTCAGACTTTAAAATGTCAAGTAATTTATTATACTCTGGCAAGTATTGTCTATTTGTATTTCTACAACCTAAAAAAAAGAAAATTTTAAATTAAAATATTTATTAAGAATCTTACAGCAATATAATAATACTAAATAATATGGAGCATGTAAACAGAAAATAAAACAATTATTTTTTTATAATTATATATAGGTAGTAATAAGGTATGATAGGTGGTAATACATCATATTATATTATTATGTGTAACATAATTTATAAACTTTATAATTTTTGAAAAACATACATTTATCTTCAAGAATACTACAGTAGTAGACTACTCCCTACTTTATCAATTATTATTATCAATCTTGAAAATAAAATCCAATAAAATCATTAATTGATTCTGATTAAACCAAATAACTAAACTATTTCTTATACCTAATATATATTATATTATTAACTTTCAAGTTAATCGATTATCACTTGAGGTGATTGAATTACTAGACACTGCTAAACGGTTTTCGTATTTTACATACGAAAAAGCACCAGAAAAGCGATGGCACATATTCACCGCATGCGGATTTCGACTTTACTTTATTTTGTTTACATACACAAAAGCACCGTGCATACTCCGAGAGACCGTATCATTCAATTTCCGACTTTCATGGGCCATGCGAGATTTTTAGGTACTGACACTCAAACTCAACTTTGAAACATTCCCATCTTCGAAATGAGATCGCCAAGCATTAAGAGGACGTAACACTGGTATATGTTGTCTCCGTCTTACCAGTGAGTAACATAGCAAATGTACGCTCAGCAGTACACTTGTAGCTTCGTTAGTTAGAATGAACTGACCTATTATGAAACTAGATGGTACGAACATTATCTGTGTTTGTAAGTTGGTTTTTTACGATAGTTCAGTTTTTAAGCGAGTTATGAGCATTTTTAATTTACGGTAAGTATATTATATACGTATAACTTGCTAAAAAATTTAACTATTGTAAATAACCAACATTCAAACACAGATAACATTCTTACCATCTAGTTTCATAATAGGTCAATACACTCTAATTTTTAAACTAAAGAAGCTACGCGTGTTCTGCTGAGCGTAAATTTGCTATGTTACGCACTCGTAAGACGGAGACAACAAATACCAGAGTTACGTCCTCTTAAGAGGACGATACATTTGTTGTCTCCGTCTTACACACGCATGACACAGCAAATTGTCGTTCACTAGTATCAATAGCGTGCTGTTGGTTTTGATATTAGAGTGATTTGACCTATTACACATTTTTTAGATAATAACATTATCTGTGCTTAATCGTTGCCGATATTTCGAAATTTTCATTTTCGAGCAAGATATGGGTATGTAAAATATCAAAAAATAAAAATGCTAATATCTCGCTTGAAAATTTAAATATCGAATAAAAGCCA